>NW_010102709.1:12616-16005 GCF_000699245.1 Pterocles gutturalis
GACATGAACAGCTATCTAGTAACTTCATATGCGGTACAAACATTGCATTACAGCCCTCTTCATCTCTAGAATGCCAAATCATTTAAAGCCTAATCCATAACTGCTGCATCTTACAAACTATCACTTAAAATACTAATTTGTCCTATCTGTGACTTCTAGTTGTGTCTATCCCTTGTTACAGACTGCAGAATTCTATTTATATTCTAGTTTATACTTTAAATAAGGTGAACAGAAAGAGTACTGGTAGTTACTCCTGATCTGTTTGACCTAGACTGTCCTTTTTGGACTTTTTTTTTTTTTTTTTTTTTAGTGTGATCCTCCTTTTTGAGATTCATTTGCTAAAGGTCAAGCATTTTATCACTTCCTTTCTTCTAATCAATAAAAATGGATGATTAATAAAAAAATAAATCTTTATGTCTGATTTTCCTTCAAATACAACATGAAACTAAATACAATTACCTGACAGGTTATCAAACTTATCTTGAAGTCTCCAAGCTCTTTCCAAGGTGAATGCAAGCAAGTTCAACTAATATCAGAAGACATTCAAAGGTGAATTTAAGTGATACTTACACTTGCTATTGTCCAGCCACAGACATACAAGATGACAAATAGCAAGAATGTTCCTACAAAGTTTAAATTTAACAGTCGTACCTAATATTAGCTCTAAATATTACAGACAGCCTTACAGTAAGTTTACTTTTGGTGTCTTTGATTAACACAAACAGTCATTCATAAGATTGCAAAGGAAAATATTTCTTGAATAAATATTTATAATGTCAGTTCTTATATATATAATGTCAGTCCTTATATATATGTCAGTTCTTAAAGACTACCTATAGAACAATTTTCCACTGAAATCTGTGCTGCACCAGAAATATTATAAAAGTCATATAGTCTCTACCATCAAAGGACTTTTTGCTTAAATGTAAACAGATTTCAGTACATATTTCTGAGTTTACTCCTATGGAAGTTACACGATTACTCTTTAATCAATTAAACATGAATTTGTTTCTCCTGAAAAACTTTAAAAAATGTTTTTCCCTGGAATGGATTAACACACACTTATAAATGAATGTGACAGCTATGAATATAATTAACTCAGAAAGCATAGTGTAAGACAGGAGACCAGCTCTTTCTGAAATCTCAGCTCTTGAGATTTAATTTAAATATTTAAGTCATTTAGTTAAATTCTTTCACATAATGCCTTATTTTCTAACTGCCTTTCACTATTTGGGTTTCCTGTATGGTGAGACTGCAAACCATTAAATACTGGGAGCTTTTGTAAAACAAAAGATCTTCTTGAAGCAGTTTGAGAGAGAGTTTTAAAATTTCATCAAATTGCACTTCTGTAGAAAACAAGCTGTTAAGCAATAATGAACTAATTGTTCCATCCAAGCAGAAAACTGCAAGAGAGACATCATGTCAGACTTACAGTTTAATTCCCAAATTCAACAACTTGTTTCTTTAATTTCTTCTAATCAAGCCAGTAGGGAATTTGCTGAGTTACAAAGTGCAAAACACTGAAGTATTGGAAAATGATCTGTTTTCTTCCTAACCTTCCTGACCTTCAAGAGATATGAAGAATAATACGACTTTATTTCCAACCCAGCCCTCAATTAGGATAGAGGAGACAAAATCTATTACCTAACTCACATTGACTACTGGTATTTTGGAATAATCATGTTACTAGGTGCTGAAGCTGGAAGGCAATAAAGAGAAGGAAAAATAAAGATCTGTGCAGGCAGTAATTCAGGGAATATTGGTTAAACTTCTTTTATGATTCTCCATGTAAGCAGCTTTCTCATCTTCACTGACTCTCACAATCCAACAAGACTGCCCTCCTTCTTCAGAGACCTTAGATGCCTAACTTTATTTACTCTTTCTCTTTACCATTGTTTCTCAAGGAGTGAACTGATACAAGCTACTCTCCATTTCATTTTCAGTGAGAGCAGCCTACTTGAAGCAGAGGTGAAGGAAGTGCAGAATACATTGGGACAGCACACTCACAGACAGACACAGTCAGGCTCGCACTGACCCTTGGCAACAAGCAGGCTGGGACAAAGCACCCTCAGAGAGCTGGGGTTCCTTAACCAGGCAGGCAGAACTCACAGCTGTGCCTGACTTTGGACTTTCATATCTTCCAGACTGCCAGGCCAGGGACCTGCTGGAAACTGGGGGCTGCCAAGTGGAGAGCTGTTGTGGACAGCTGCACTCACACATACCCACTACACACCACTGGTCCCATCTGTGCTGGGCAGCATCCTCCAAGCAGTGTAGTCAAAGTCCTCTGCCTCTGCTCCCTGCTGATCCCCCCCAGTGGCAGCCAAGTCTTTTGGTCCTTCTTAGTCACACTTCATCAATCTATCCTGCAGGTCCAGTGCTCTTCTGTTGCATGAAATGACTTAATTTTAAAGGGCAGAAACACCAAGGACCCATAATTAAAAGTGGGCATAGAGAGGAAGACTTGCCCATGAGTTTGATTCAGCTGCTGTTGAAATGAAAAAGTATTTCCCTGTTGATTAAGAAGGGGGTTAGGTACTTTTCTCCCTGGCTGGTAAAATTCAAACATTACATTTAATCCCAATATTAGAGAGGAAATCTACTGTATATGTGAGGAGTAAACCCAAGAAAAACACATATAGGAAGGGGTATTTTAGATCAACCTGTCTAATCAGATGGAGAATGTTAAGGGAAACTGTGGGAAAATACCACAAAATTGGGGCGAGGAGGTAGATCTCTAACAATCAAGAGACCCAACTGTTGAGGTGTTGGAAAACACATACATCATACTAATTGTTTTCTCAGCCTTGTGTGCTTGGCAAACAGAACCTCTGTGCTCAGATAACATAGGCCTGTGCCTGGCCTGCTGTGGGAAAGATCAAAGCAAAGTGGAAAGCAATGCCTGCAAGACATCCTTGAAATGCAAGTGCAAGCAGCAGGCTTGAGCTTTCTTCCTTTCCACTCTCATTCTGCTCTCTCGCAAGGACCGAGCTCCACCGGTCCTGTTCCCCTTGCGAGCGTGCACCTGACTGAGTGCAGCTGCTGGGTTGCCCCAGTTTACCAGGTGGCATGGAGAGATTCTTCTCTCGCAAGGACTGACCTCTGCCCATCCTGCCCCCTCTTCCCCCACCTCCCTGTACATGTGAGCCTTCCTGAGTACTGCTGCGGAGTTTTCCCACTGTTTGCAAGGTAACACAAATAAATCTACTCCTTGCGTTTAACCCGTGGTTTGTGGTTCTTCCTGTGGTTGCCCTGTCTGTGTTGGCTCACACAGAAACCTTTTACTCATTCCTGCATACAAGTGGGGGGAAGCACATTACTAATCATAGGATCATAGAGTCATAGAATTGGGTTGGAAGGGACCTTAAAGATCATCCAGTTCCACCCCC
>NW_010102709.1:16389-16724 GCF_000699245.1 Pterocles gutturalis
GAACTCGCTCTGACAAGTCCATGTCTTTTTTATGTTGGGGGTCCCAGAGCTGGACACAAATCTCCACGTGGGGTCTCACAAGACCAGAGTAGAGGGGCAGAATCACCTCCCTCTACCTGCTGGTAACACTTCTTTAGATGCAGCCCAGCATACGGTTGGCTTTCTGGGTTACCTGTGACTCTAAGCCATTTTCCTATGAGAAGGAAACCATTATGTTGTTTTCAGTATTTCCAGACTTAGTGATAACGCACGTGAGCTCCTGAGAGAGATTTTGGTCCACCTCTGAGTTAATACATTAATGAGAATTACTTTTTGCCTCCTGAAACATTTTTCAT
>NW_010102710.1:0-4674 GCF_000699245.1 Pterocles gutturalis
GACCTCGCCCGTCCTCGCCACGCTCTCGCCCCGGTGTCTGGCCGTGCCCCACGGGAAGGTGCAGCCGCTGGGCGAGCGGGAGCAGCAGCTCCGGCCGGACAACAAGGCCGTGAGCAGGGAAGCACCGCGTGGGCACCTGGCTGCCATCATGAGGGACTCTCCTCTGGGACCAGTTTGGTTTGTAATTAGCCTGGGATTCAAATAGTGCCAGCTGAGCCCATTAAAGTGGGCTTTGGGCTTCATATTCCAGTCAGCTGTGGCCATCTCACCCCCGTGTCTGCCTGTGCTGGGCCCGCGTGTGGTGGCAGCTGCCAGGAGTGTGCAGGAGCAAGAAAATGGAGGCGCTGAACCTTCCTGCTGGTTGTGAGGCTGCCGGGGTACGGCATGGCCTAGCTGGGGATGTGGCCTCTCCTCCCCCTTGGGGACATCAGGCACCTGCCTGTCCCCCTTCAGCCATGTCACCTCTTGCTCTGTGTCCCTGAGCCTCTACACACCAGAGCAGCCCAGAGGAGATGGAGATGGCCGCCCTCTTCATCCAGACAATCCCGGCCCAGCATGAAGGTATGTTTGCATTTCCCAGGCTTCATGGGCCATGGGGCATTGCTGCCCTGTGCACATTAGCAGGAGTTTGTCCGATTCAGTTATTTTGATGGTTATGGAGATGAGCTTGAGGTCTGTGCACCAAGATGGTGAGACATGTGGGTGGTCTGGGGTAGGGACCCTGATATCCCTGAGAATCCTTCCTGCAAGGCTGGGCGATGCTGTGAGCCCGGCTGATGGTTGTCTTTCCTACAATTGCATCTAAAAACACCCCTGGTATTTGTGCTGCCTGCCCCAAATCACAGCCAGGCCTCTAAAAACGTCTGTTCCCCTTGGCTCCTCGCACTTGCTTTCTGTATTGGGTGTTTTCTGGTGAGAAACGAGCACGAGGCCATGCTGGCAGCTCCTCTCTGCTGCACTTACGCCTCCTGTTCATGGTGTAAAGCCCCCAGGTTTGACTTTTGATCTCTGGATTTTGAAAACTGCTCGTATATTTGTGTTTGTTCTCAACTGCTGGGTCAGGTTTGGCTTAATGATTTGAAAGTCAGACGAGACCCAGAAGTAACAAGGGAGGGTCACGAAACGTTTGTCATTCCAGAGCAGGATGTGTGAGATGGGGATTTTTTGCCTGGAGAGGCTGTCACTGTTGAAACCAAATCCTGGCCATGTCCCTCACTAAGGGTAACGTGTCCTCAACCTCTTTTAATCCACGCCTGCTGCTGACCAGGTGGATGAGTCCACATTCTCCATTCCAAAGCACAAATCTCAGGGCTCCTTCTCCACCTGGCTCTGCGCTCCACTGCGCCGGAGCTGTGTCACACAGCCCTTCTCCTTCAAAGGGGTGGGAGTGCACGTTTCCTTCCATCTCTGTGGGCTTGTGCCCAGGAGTTTTGCTTTGGGATTTGGGGTTTGAACAATGGAAAACTCAAAGCCAGACTCTGTGCTGCGTGTTTGCTCTCTCAAAAAGTGCCGTATGCATGATGAGCTTTTATTTCATGACACAGCTTCTTCCAAATAAAAATGGATGCTCCTCTGGAGAGCCGCATCTACCCCATAGACTCTGAGGAGGACAACGGCTACCGAGCTCGTAAGGACTCTGCAAAGAGGGTGATCTGCCCTTGGGAGACCCCCGTGGAAGAGGGGAGAGCTGGCTGACAAGCAGCCCAGACGTGGACACTCTCTTTCTAGACCGCAAGGTTTGCCAGGGATGGTTCCGTGTCCAGGCCATGCTGTTGGAGAAGTGCCTTAGAGCCGTGCTTCAGCACCAGGGACGTTCAGACTGCCACAGCTCTGAATACAGGATCCTGCTGTACCCATCTGTGTGTGATTCAGGAGTGTGAAGCATTTCTGGACTGGTTTTCTTTCCGATCTTAGGTCTATTCAGATCTATTCACTACAAACTTCTTGATAAATGAACTTCATTTCTTGCCTTATAGCGGATGGAGAATTTGTGTGTATATATATCCTGGGAAATGGTGTCTTATCTGAATGACTTGCTTGGCCATGAGGTGTCAGCACACTGTACACGACACAGCTGGAGCAGCACTTGCAGGCGTTTTGCAGGGCAGGGCTCAGACTTCAGTGCCAAGATTGGGGCGTGTTTGTGTCCCCAGTTTGGCTCCACCTCTTACTATTAATAGCAATTTTAATTTTAAAGCAAGTTCATTAGGAGACAGTTGATTGCTGAGAAAAATAAAGTAGACCCCTCATGAGAAGCTGTGTACTGCATAGCACAGCATCATTCCCTAATCCAAACCAAACCCGACCCCAAAGAGCAGGCAGCGCAGGAGGGGAGCAAAGGCTCCAGAGCGCTGCTCCACTGGCTCCTGTTTCCCTTTCGTGGCTTCACTGTGCTGGGATGGGTTTTGAAACCATGACTTGAACTGCACCCCAGCAACACCTGGGAAGATCCAGAACAGATCCTTGTTGGTGT
The DNA here is from genome assembly GCF_000699245.1 of Pterocles gutturalis. Classification (NCBI taxonomy): domain Eukaryota; kingdom Metazoa; phylum Chordata; class Aves; order Pterocliformes; family Pteroclidae; genus Pterocles; species Pterocles gutturalis. The sequence continues at coordinate 2,474 of NW_010102710.1, forward strand.
TTTGGCTTCTCCAAACTGAGAGTGCTGCATTGCCACAGTCTTGATCTGTGTTGTTATCGGGAGGGTTAGAATGTCACTTTCCTCACGTTGTGTCAGTGTTTGAAGATGGGTTTTTTTGTTCCAGTGGGGAGGGGTTTCCCAGCTGTGTGTGATGTGGGTTGCTATTCTGTAATTTGGCCATGTGGCCAGTGGCTTTCCATGTTGCTGTTTGGTATTTCTGATTGTAAACGGAGCTTTGCCTGTGTGGTTTGTCACGCTGACTTCTGTGGGGTTTAGAGTCTCTCCTCACACGTGCCTAGTGGTCCCTGTTTCCCCAGGACCTGGGACAACGCTTCTCATCCCAGGGCAGTTTGGGAAAATCAAGGGGCTGTTTCCCAGTTTCAAAGCCTCTTTCCCAGGGAAGCAGAAAGACACACGGCCACAAAGCAGGGGTCGGGCAGGAGGGTGCAGCCCCACGCTGCCCATGAGGCTTCTCTTTGTACGAGTGAGCGTTCGCTCTCGCTGGCTTTGCTTTGTCGGGAGGATCTGGCTCTGCTCTGGCAGTCACTAGTGCTGGGCACCTATTACGAGAGAAAAATGTGATGTCTGTTGTGATTGTTTTCATTAATATTGTTGCTCAGCCGCTCCTGATGGAACACGGATAATGTATAATCCAGGAAACATGACAGGAAGACATTGTGATGTGTAAGAGTTAATAATATGATATTTAATATTATGTACATATTATAACAGCTATTCTGCAATTAGTATTTCACTGGTTTGGGCTTCTCCTTGCCTTCTACTCCAGAGGTCATCAGTGGCTGCGGGTCAGCAGCGTGTGTCTGGGGCTGGGACGTGGGTTGCACTCCATGGAATCAGTAAACACCACCACGTAGAACGCAGTTGCCTGCGGTCCTCCTCTTCAGCACCGCTGGTGTGCACAGAGCCGGGGTGGGCACTCAGCCCCAGCCCCCAGGCTGCCTTCCTCACCACCTCAGCTCCTCACGTCCTCAGCTTGCTGCGGAAGGCACAGGTCTTGTCCCAGTTTCACAAGCTGATGAACGCATGTGTTCTCCATGATGAGCTTGGGCACTGCTCTGATTTATTATGTGCTTAGCAAGAGTAATGTAACTGCTGCTATGTAATACCAGCTGCCACGGGAACCCCTCTGCAGTGGGGGGCAGTTTGCCAGCCGCAGGGAAGAGGGGATGCACCTCTTGTCAAAGAGGTGGGTCTGACCCACGCTGTCCCCAGTGAGGGCTGGCAGTTCCTTTGCTGCAATGGAGCACAGGGAAATATTTGTAGGAATATCACTGGTTTATTTCCAGTGACCTGGAGCAATCGGCATTTCATGTCCAGACTCGGTTTGGTGGTTGCTGAGCGGAGCCCAGGCTGCGGCCGTGCAGGCTCTCCGGTGGTGCTCACACTCTCTGGCGACCTGTTCTGCTCCTTAGGGAATGGACTGTGAAGATCCCCCCCATCTTTGCCAAATAATCAAATGATGTCTTGGCCTCATGCTTGCTTCTAAACCAGAGGAAGGACTTCAGGATCCCAAAGAGGCTGCTCTGTCAGGGCTTGGACACCCTGATGCAATTCCATCTAGGCATACGTGTCCCAGAGGTCAGCACTGGGGATCCCCAACATTTATCCCTTCAGGGCACTGCTTTTTATCCCCAATCTCTTTCAACTTAAGGACTTCTAAAATTTTTTTCCCCTGGGGGGGGACAGACCCCGTGTCATCCGTCTGAAGCCCGTGCCTTGCTTCCCTTCCTTCCTCTCTTTGCCCGTGGACCCCCCAGGCACCTGCCGACTGCAGGTTCCAAACCGCTGCTCCGGAGGCCCCCCGGACCCCTCCTGCCACCGCTCTGTGCTCGCACGGTGACATCTGAGGATCTCACCCCGGCTGGAGGCCTGGCGTGCCGGAGTCGGGAGCTCTTTCAGCTCTGGCAGTTCAAATCCCCTCGCTGTGCAGGAGCCCATTTAGCGCTGCCGGGAGTCACCTGGAAGAATTAGCTCACTGCAGCAACTTAAGACATCCAAGGTATTCCGATAATGTGAGGGATGTGTAAGGTTAATGACTGGAAAAAGTGATCGCTCCCTGTGGGCAGTTTCTCAGAAAACTCCCTGCTGCTCGGCTGACAGAAGAAAGGAGACTCCAGCAGCAGTGAGGAAGCCCTGTGCCCTCGCCGCCGCAGCTCCACTCTCCTGCCTCCCACAGCTGC
>NW_010102710.1:4700-21269 GCF_000699245.1 Pterocles gutturalis
TGGCCCCGCTCCGGCTCCTCGGTGCTGGGAGAGGTCCCCATGCTCCGGGTCTGAGCCAACGTGCTGAAAGAGGGGCTGCAATGGTTGGACTTTGGATATATTGGATATTTGGATATATTCTGCAACATGCTCGACTCTCAGCTGTGGAGCTCCCACACCCCACGGCAGGGTGGGCTTCTCCAGCACCCTCTGCTTGGGCTCAGGCTGCCTCAGCCATCAACCTCAAGGGGACACTGTTGGGACAGGACAGGAGTGAGTGTCATGCCCATGAACCTCTGCTGGAGCGATGGCAGGAGGTGGGTCTGGGCTCCAGCGCTGGGGCAAGCCCTGCTCCAGCCCTGCCGTGGGGCTGGAAGGAGAGGCGGATGCGGGGCCATGGCCAGCTCGCTGAACCTGGTTAAAATATCCGAATTAGAGATCTGTTTTCCAGGCAATCAGCATCTCTCAAATCTCCCTTTAAATCTGACATCCCTCTCTCCTCTCCAGCTGGGATGTGCAGCCAAAGTGCCAAAAACACTGGGGGCCTGGTTTTTTTCTCTGAAGTCTTGGACTGCGCATTGCTCAAGCCTCGTTAATTTTAAAAATGGAACAAAGAATGCTCAGCATCCAGCAGGATCAGGCCTCGGGAGCAGGAAGTACCAGCTGGCTCAGGAGAGGGCTCGTTCCCATGAGATTCCCAGTGCGGTTTTGGCAGGCGGCGTGGTTGGGATAGCTCCGCGAGCAGGCTCTTCCTGCCTGAAATGCCAGGCGCGGCAGAACAGCTGACTCAGAGCATGACAGCTCTTCACAGCATCCCCTCGTGAAAGGAGCCGTCACAAACCTTCCTGACACCGCTGCCTTTACATTTGGTGAGGGGCGGCTTGAAAGCTGAGACGTAAGCTGAGCCCACGTCATGATGCTCTTGGAGACGGCTCCGTGGGTGGAATTCACCTCTGTGCAGGGGCTGCATCGCATTACATCCTACTCGCGTCCCGGAATAGGATGTCAGTTGAACTGAAGTGGTTCACAGTATATTCACCCCAACAACTGAATATATGAATGATGATAAATGCGTTATGAAAAAGTCATTGTGACTTGGCTTTTTGGGGTGCAGGAGCCTCAGGGATGCAGAGAGAAACGCAGTCACCGGGGGAATTTTCCCCTTGCCGCAAGGGATATGTTTTATGCATTTTGCAACACACCTGGCCCAGAAGCAGAGGTGAGCACCTCACAGGATCCCTGTAAGGGTTGAGGTTCCCAGATCTGTTCTGCACCACACCAAAGAGGAAAAGATAAGGTCTTGCAAGTCAGTTTACTTCTTAAAATTCATGTTGCCATAGCAGCTTAGCACAGTGTCTCAAGTCCTCCTTCTTGCTAAACTTTGATCACCATGAAAACAGAATTATGTTGTTCTCCAACATGTTCTACATATAAATATATTGAAGTTCCCATAGTTCATGCTTCAACATCTCTGAAAAGACCTCTTTTACTTCTTGTTCACAAAGAATGTCTCTGGCCACAGGACAGGATTTTAAATCCTTGAGCTGCGTCAGGCTCAGTCTTGGTGTAAAGCTGGCTCCTCATCATCTCCGTGGTCCTGCTGCTTGTGTTCCCAGCCGAGGTTCTGGTTCCAGTGGTTTCTAACACACTCTGGTACACCACAGCACTGAAGCCCAGTCACCAAAATTGCAGGAATACCCTCCTCCCTTGGCTCTGCTCTCTGGCCATCAGCTCAGTCTCTTCCCTGGAGTAGTAAAAGAGCACAACTTCCCCTGAAATCTCTCTCCATTTGTGGTTATTCAGCAGAAGCACTGGGCTGCATTATCCCTGCTCACCTCTAGTCCATCATCCTGGGATCCCTCTGTCCCCAGGGAAGGAGTCGGTCACCCCATTTAGGATGGGATGAATCAACTTTGGAAAGGGTTTATTCCCACCATTGGCTCTAGGGGACTAACTCAAGACTGGACAGAGCTTCTGTATGGGCAGGATTTGGTGACAACTTGTATATGGGTGGGATTACCTGACATCCAACGAGTAGTGTGTCAGCACCTGCTACAGCTCCAGGTAGTGGTCTGGCTCCTCGCAAGCTCTGCTGCAAGCCTTAGGAGACCTGCATTTGTCTTGCACTGCACTGGGAGCAATGGAAGGAACTTTAATATAAATCCTGCTTAGAGCAATCCTTTCGTTTCCATCAGGTGTCCCATTTTTCTGGCTGCATTCTTTTCCAATATTGGAAAAGACCAAAAAAAAAAAAATTAGGCTAGATGTAGAAAAACTCGCAATAACAACCTGCGCAGTCATTTGGTTAAACAGCACATTACCCTGAGCTACTCTTTTGCTGATGTTGTTCATGTGAATCCATCTCCTCACCGCAGAGAAGACCCTTCCAGACCAGGACTGGGAAAGGTCAGTGGGATTTTTATTAACGTTCACAGCCAGACTTCTTCCAGTCAGCTTTTTTTTTTTTTTCCCCAATCAACTGAACGTAAAAAAAAAAAAAGGAAGAAAAAATTGGGGTAAAAGTTGAAGAACACTTTAATTTATAAGAAAAAGAACTAAATAATTGATGTAGTCATGGTGCCAAAGGTAATTTCTGCTGCTCCCTCTATCTCACAAAGACATTTAGCATTGATTGAGATCAAAGTATCAAAAACCCCTGCTGCTGAGCTGAAAGGCAAAACTTTCGGCTGCCTTTCTCCGCTCTAATAATATCGTCTTTATGTAGTTAATAAACTGCACACTTCAGTCAAACTATATCATTACAGAAGACTTAGGGAGCTAATAATTTAAAAGCAAAGAATTGCCTCTGTTCTTCGCTTTGAACTAAACAACATTCTGTTGAATGAGGGGGACATCAAAGCTTTGTTACTATTACCAATGTGGCTGGAGCATAGGGCCGCACAGAGTGTGTACTTCAGTCATCAAGAGAAAAAAAAAAAAAAGATTAAAGATATTGGCTTATCAACCCACAGGCAGAACCAGGTGTTTTCTTTTCTGCTGTGCAAGCATCAGGTGGTTTGCTTATCAATGAGTTTTCTTGTTAAATAGATGTACATGACTTAGGTTGATCCCTCCAATCCTGGAGCCCTTTTATTTTCTGAACAATCTTTGAAAAAGTTAGGATGAGGGGCTGTTTGTTTGCGGCAGGACAGCTAATTGGGACTTTTGTTGAGGGCCAGCTCCCATTTTCGCTCCGCCGATGCTCGCCCGTTGTGCCGTGCTCCACAGCAGTGGGTCTGTCCTTCACTTCCCACCATCCTTGTGCAGTGGGGCAGCCTCATCCTCTGCTGAAGGTGCCTTCATCCCCCACCTGCCATCTCATCCCCGCCTGCCATCTCATCCCCGCCGCTCCGGTTCCTCTGTGTTCTTGGTGGGGGGAAGAAAGAGATGACCTGCCCTCCTGCTGCTGCCTTCTCCAGCTCCACCAGAGCTCAGAACTGGTTCTGTCCCCTCTCACCCACCACACAAAGGTCTGGCCAGTGCCAGGAGTGGGTGTTTCTGGAGAGTCTCAAGCACGAAGATCGTAAATTAGTTGAAGGGTGTGTGAATCACTTGGTGAATCACTCATGCTCATGCCAGCGATGCTTCCTTGCCAGATGTTTTTTCCCCAAGTATGGCACTGTGGGAGAGCAAGGCTGGCTTTCATAAATTCCAGTAAAACACAGAGTTTTTCCTGGGACATTGGGCTGGGACAGGATCAGCAAAAACAGTCCAAGGGCACTTCAGAAGCTCACCTCCCATCCCTTCCCTGCCATGGAATCATCTCCCCGGGTTGTGTGTCTGGGGTGAACTCCAGGTGAGACCTTCTGTACAATTTGGCTGGAGACGTTTGAACCCGGGGCTGTGGGGTGAGCCCCAGGGTCCCACCAGGAGCAACAAGGTGAATGACAAGGTCAGCACCCGAGAGGACGGGGCCTCTGAACCCTCCTGCTTGGTTCTTCTGGGCTGGATGGACCCCTGGATGTTCCAGGCAGGTCTGGGAGCTGGCAATTTGCTGTGGGCTCTATTATGGGATACTTGCACTTCTTAAATGCTGCATTTCATTTGCATCAAAAACTCTCCTTGGTTCTTGGCAGTCTGTATCTCATCCCCTATTAAAGAGTGGAATTTTAAAAAGCGGAAAATAATGGCTTATTTCAAAGTAACAATTCGACTCCTTTTTTTGAAATGCTGTCCTTATTCAAAACCACTTAAATTTATACATATTTCTAAGTCTTTATTATCCTCAGAGGCTGAACCAATTTGGATCTTGATTTCTGCCACTGTTCTCATTGATTTCTGTGTCAGAAAGTTGAGATGTAATGTGAAGAGATCGGACGTTAACCATAGGTAACAAATGGTTTCCTGGGAGTTATTGCTGAAGTTATTCTTTCAAATACTTTGCAAAGCTTATTACTACTAGGAGAAAATTCAGAGCAAAAAGACTTTCAGAGAGGGGTGATCTTCTCCTTGTCGTGCTGTCAAGCTACAGGCTGGAGCATGTGCCTGAGCACATGTACAGACGTGTGCGTGTGTGTGTTTTTGTGGGCTTCGCTCTTTTTTCAGTGGAATTGGCTTTACTATGGACCGAGAGTGATATTCCAGCCCTGCAGCAATGTTCTTTTTGCCTTTCATTTTGGTAAGACTAAAATTTATTTTTTTTCCTGTAATGGAAGAGGGTCTTCTAGCAGGTACAGACACAACTGACACATCTGATAACCAGAACGATGTCAACTACCCTGTAAACAGAGAGGAACCTGCCCATCACTCCTGCAGATTCATGGATACCACGTGCTCGTGGTGCGTGTTGTTGGAGGACAGCAAATGAGGAGGTGGGAAAAGGTCTTCTACCCACTCTGGCTCAGACAGCGTGTGATTCACATGCAGACATAATGCTGAAGTTTTAAGAAATGTTTTCTGAAGTGTTGGCCTCATCTGCCAGAAAGGTTTTGAGTTTCTCTGAGCAAATCAGTCTGTCGGCATCCTGGGAAGGTGAAGCACGTCACAGTTAAGTCAACCTGATGGGTTGTCAGAGGCAACCATCAAGCCAAAGGAGACCCTGAGGTGTTCTGCTTGACCTGTCTGGACTGTCACTGGTGGGGTCTATTGTACACAATACCTAAGATTTGCACCCAGAAATCAGAATGCAGTGGGCGGTATTTAATACATCCTCTAGAGCAAAGTACCTAATGCAGATTCTAGAGCACAGTGTCTCCCTTCCTGTCCATCTGTCTGTCTGTCCACCTACTACAGGCAGACTCATTTATGGAATGACAATTTCTGCAGCATTTAGAAATGCTCTCATGTTCAAACCAGTGCTGCGAGCTGGTGCGATGCTGAGAGAGCCTTTCTAGCTGGACAGAGATGCAGAGCTGAAGGCTCTTGAGCCAACCTTTGCAAGATCCGGTAATACAAAGATAATAAAGGGACTCTGATGGGAGTGCAAGGCAGAGTGAAGCTGTCTTTAGCCTTTACCAAAACCACTGTCAGTGCCTTTGCCTTTTCACAGCACAGCTCTTCGCAAAGCTAATTGGGTTAGTGCCTTGCAGGGGGTTTTCAGTGTCTGCAGGAGATGGGCTGCTGCAAACACCTTCCCCTTCAAGGCACAGAGCGTTGCCTTTTTCACACCACAGCTCTCTCCCTGGCTTCTGTTCTCGAAAAGCAAAAGTCCCAGGCTGTTCTTCAGTATCAGCCATTACAGTGTTTCAGTTCTTTCCTCCCAGCCATTTTCAAATGTTCAACTTAAAAGGAAAATGTTTCATTTTAGGCCAAATTCCCCCCTCCTCTCCCTTTCCTCTCTCTTCTCCTTCCCCCTCTTCCCCCCTTCTCTGGAAGAAGAACAAAGTCATTCAAATCAGGAAGCTGAGGAACTCCTTGTATACTTTCCACTGGGACCTCGATCCCTACTGGTTTGGCTTGATTTGATTGAAGTGTAATTTAATCCTTCATCATTTGTCATAATGTCATTTATATATAAAAACAACACTGCATCCAAACTTCAGATCAGCACCGAGGAGCTCTCCAGGAGGCATGAAAATGGAGCCGAGGAGCAGGCTTTGCTGATTGCGAGGAGGGTGTGAAGCTGGCAGGCAGCGCGATGCCTTCCTACTCGCTGGGAAGGCACTGGGATGCAGCGTGTTGTAAAGTCAGGTTGCATTATGTTAGTGAAGGTGGGTCTGGATTCACAGCGAAATGATGGGCTGAGTGTGAGCACACCTTTGCAAAATAATTCGGGTTGTGTAGGTGAAATACCTGGGAGGAGGTGAACAACCTGGATTTCAGTGTGGGCTAGAAAATGGAGTGTATTTGCAGGTGTAGGAGCATAGCAATGATCATGTCCCTGCCCTCTGTTACCAGCTGGAGCAAGGCAGGACTGGAGTCTGCATAGCTCGAATCACGTCTTTATTTTTAGTAGAGGAAGGGAAGGAAAGGGAAGGGCCTTTCATGGTAGGAAATGTTTTCCTAGCTCTGCTCTGCCATCATGTGCAGGCTTCCTCCATCCTCCCTTCTTCAGTGTGACCTCCATGCTGTTGGTGCTCACCTTCCAGCGTTGGGGTTGGGGCTGCAGTGCTTTTTTGATGCTAGGTCCTTCTGTGAGGCACGTAGGTGAAGCAGCAGTCACCAGACACTCATCTCAAGGCTGCAGGAAGCTGAATCTTCATCCTTTGCCTCAAATGTCTCACATTCAGCTCCATACAGATGAAATACTGAACGTCTGAACTCTGGCATCTCTCTGCTCCTTTATCCACGTGGGAGGAAACCTCTTCTCGACTCCAGCCCTCAGTGTTCCCATCTGTGAAATGGGCACTCGTCAATCTGCCATGAGGCAGCCTCTGTGTCCGCTGCCCATCGGCACCCGACTGTTCCAGACATGTTCCTGTGTTACTGCTCCTGTTCTTCCTGAAATGAGTGGAGCCTCACTGGAATAAAAGCAACCTCTGAAGCTTTGTCACAATACGGTACAGACCGAAAACCAGCTCAGCACAGGGGTAACTGAGAGGTGTTGGGAAAACTCTGCCCTCGAAAGCCCTGGGGCTTTTGTTTTCACCTCTGCTCTCCCTGGGGGGGAGGGTTTGGTCCTCGCGCTGCAATCTAACACACAATCAGAGGCACCGACCTGGCTTGGCACCCAGGCAGGGTTGCTCCTCATCCTCTTTCAAGCGTTGCTGGCTCACTGCTGCTTGCCTGAGAATTTTTGGCATGGCCTGGCCTCGGAGCTAGGCGTGTCCTGGGATGCACCGCGGCACGTCCCACAGAGAGCCACTGCAGAACAGGAAGGTTACAGCTAATCTGCAAATGTCATGTGAGGTGGTTTTACTGGAGGATTTTTGTTAGAGAGATGCTGAACATCTTTACTTTCCCCTTCCTATCCCTTTGCTGAACACCCTAAAAGGAAGTACGAACAAGGGGAACAGATAAGCCTTATCCCTCAGAAAGAAAACATTCCTGCAGTCAGGGTATAGAAGCCAGACACCGCCTGCCTTTCTTCAGCCCGAGCCATGCGGGTGTCACAGCCACCAAGCCTGGCTCTCTGCTGGGGCTGAGGACAAAGCCAGGGGTCCCAGGACTGGGGGGTGACAGCAACCAGCACAGCCCTTCCCTCTTCCTGCTGCCCTCCCTATGGCAGCAGACTGCCCGGTCACCTGCGATCAGCTCTGGGGAGCTGGGGGGACCTGCTGGAAAACCCTGACTGAGAACACCAGCAGAGAGGACCCCCGCTCCCCCTCCCCAGCTCCCCATTGCACTGCGGTCAGGGCTCTGCTCCATCCCTTCCCTCTGGCAGCGGAGCACAGTATCTATTCACAGCACTTGTCAAAAATTAAAGCAGAACCTTCTTTCAAATGTTCCGTCTGTACTTGACTGCCAGAAAAGTGATTCTTCCTCCAAAAAAATTTGCATTTAAAATTCCAAATATGCACTTTTGCTCAGACAAAAGAATGTGTGTTCCTGCTTTCAAGTCAGGTTCTCTGTGACCTCTAGGTTTTAATAATTTCAGCAAAGTGTCATTTGACAATTCAAATACAGTCGGTAAGCACAGGAAAGTAAATGTCCTTTAAGATAAGCACATATTATATTGAGAGCTGATGATAAGATTTCACCTACAGCTAGAAACTTCAGAGCAATATGTACGACACTTCTGCATATTAAAAAACTGCTTTGGTGAAATATTGGTATTTCCAGATTTCAGCTTTGCCAGCACTAAAATATTTCCACTGTTTAATTCATAAGAAAGTGTGATGGCCTTGTATGTAGAGGTGTCACTGTTTAGCTTTCGCTTTCCAATTAAAATTAAATTAGAGTTCCAATCCTGCTTGCTGCTGATCTGAGGAGGCGAAGGACCACAATGTGGATGGCCAAGATCTGCTCTGCCCACCCAATCCCTTGCAGCTGGGAGATGCTGCAGCGGGGCCAGAGGTACGGATCCTGGTCCAGGGGTACCGCTCCTGGTCCAGGGATGCTCGGGATGCCAGGGCTGACCCTGCTGGCTCTCAGCCCTCAGCCCCAGGTGGATGTGCTTGTTCAGCTTCGGGTTGCCCCCTCCTGCTCCAGTTTCCTCAGATCCTCTCGGCTTTATTGTGCTCTCCCAAACCCTCGCACAGAGGGCTGTTATCACATGCACACCCAACCCGCCACATGCAACTCAAGCCACTCGTCAGCAAGCAGATCAGCTTGTCACCATAATTAATAGGCCTCCCTGTGGTCCCTGGTAATCCATCCCAGGGCTGCACAGCGCTGGCTCTGTTTTACTTAGGTATATGTAAGCCTTAGAACTGGCCCAGACAGAGCCTTTTTCATGAAACTGCTTCATTCAACACCTTATAAGGGCTGCGGGCACAGGGAGGGGGCAAGTTTACACAGATGCTAGTGTCTCAGGACTTGCTAGCAGGTGTCTCCTAACTTTACACAGACCACCCTCACACTAAAGGGACTCTTTTGCTTTGAGCCTGTTTGAGTTACACAACTTTGGTCTTTGAGTTCCTGTTCGGCGGGCGATTTATGACTTTCCTTATTGATAATGCTCCTGTAAGCAGAGGGGTGGATTGTTAGCTGGCGGTGTGGGTTTCACGGCGTCTTCGAATAGCTGAAGTTCCCCAACCATGCAATTCCTCAGGCTTTCTAGGGAAAGGGAAACAACAACACCACCCGTACTGGCTGTGGGGTTTTTCATTTGTTTGTTTGTTTATTTAAAATATGGGGGAAAGAGGGGAAGAGCTAATCATAGGTTTAAAGCAAACAGTTTCCTCTGAATTTGGCCATTTTCTCTCGCTGAGGTCATATGACAGCTGAGATTACACGATTAGAAATGTTTTAAGAGATTCCTTCAGCCTCAAGAGGGGAGGAGGCAAATTATTTAGGGTTTGCTGTGTGTAGTTCAGGGAACAAACACGTGAAGAGCTCTCCTACATAGGGGTGATGGATGCTGCCTCTTTCTCAAGGAATGAAGCTGGGAGGCAGCGGTGGGATCGAGCTGCCGTTCTTGATGGAGAATTCAAGGTCCCTCAGGCTTTGGGAAGCTTGGGTTGGGACAGGCCGTTGCAAAAGTTTGGTTCCTTTTTTGCAGTTCTCTGAAAGAAATTGGTCTCTAAGCACCCAAAAGCAAAGGTTATTCCTCTTGCACATCAATGTGCAACACAGGGTGGTGAACAGGATTTGGATTTGGACCCGCTCCATGATGGATCCATAGTCATTTCAGCTCAACATTTCAGCCAACCTCTACCACCTCCCTTTTCTCTGAGTCACACCTTCACACTGCTAAAAATCCCACTACAATTAGCAAAATATCCTCTTACAGAGGTGGGAAATGAGCACACGACCCTGTCTTTGTGCAAGTTTTTGCAGATTATGTAAAAACTGCTGTTTTGTTGCTGGCCAAGGTTTCTTTCTACCTTTCTGTGCTCACTCTCTGAACATGAAAACGTCTCTTTAACTTTATGCTTCAGCTCTCATCCGTGAGGTCATTTAATATTTTGATCCCGACAGAGCTGTAGAGGCACCAGTTGAAGCCCAGATCATGGGTGTCAGGTGTGGGCTGGCCTCTCGAGAGGCAGCTGGTGACACACGAATGGTCCCAAGGAGCTGTGAGGATGTCTTCCCATGCCCCCAGCCCCCTGCCTGACACACACGTGCTTCATAAATGTTGTAAGGGGTTAGTTTGGCTAGACATGATAAAAAATAAATGAGTTTACTGTGCTTTTGGAAGCAAATAATGCTTTAATAGCAGAATCCTTTTTCCAATTTAGCAGTTAGGAGTACACAGTACTTTAGGCAATCCAGGCATCTGCTGCAGGGACTTTCCCTCATAATTAGTTAATGAGCTTGATGTACTTTTCCCATCTCATTAAGATGCCATCTTTTTAGCATTGTTAGGAAAGGTAAACTTTTGAGACATATTGGAGACAGGTTCCCCACCTGGCCCTTGACTGCACTCCGATGAGCGCAGCCGGCAGACCCAAACCGCACCTGCCAGGACTGGAACTCACAGGGCTTTGGGGAGGGAGAGTTCCAGACCAGATTTACAGCTTTGACGCCACTTGAGGACCAAATATGAGTTCATCTTCATTCTGGGCATCATCCTTACTGTGATTCACAGTTTAAAGGTGCACAAGAGAGCCCAAGCCAGGGCTGGGAGGTAGGACAGCCTCCTCCCGACTGCCTGCAGGCTAATGGGGGATTTGCTGATCCATGAGCACCATCTGCATGAGCAGAGGGAGTCATGCTTATTCAAAGAGACATCCAGGATTCAAAGAGAAGCAGCAGATCCCACCAAAGCCAGTGGTTTCACCAAACTCAAAAGAAAGAGCTGCTCTGAAAGACCACCGAGAGCTGGGAAGCTGCGAGCCTGATGGTTGGTCAGAGCTGCACGTTGAGAGTTTTCTCTGGCAGCAAATGAAAGTGGTATCAGCTACAGTAGCTGGAAGCTGCCTGTGTGCTGGAGTGCCAAAATATAGGAGAGCATTGTGAGCATGAATCTGAAAGGAGAAGGGCTGGAGCGCTTGGCAGAGAGTGCAAACAGAGGAACCTGCTGGCTCTGGCGCTGGGTTTGCACAGGCACCGCCACTGTCACCGGGGTTGTGGGCTTCAGGAGGGGAGGCACTTAGGGGCAGAAGCAGCAAAGGGACCACAGCCACCCTTGTTTGCTCTGCCTGCTGCAGAAGTCACTTTGACTGACACAGGAAAGAACAGTCATGGACCTACATGACCTCCCGTCACTATTGCAGCATCCATCGATGGATTGCAACCCACCGTAAAGCACAGGGGTCTTGGGCATCTGTGTCCCCTGCTAATGGGGAGCAGCTCCTGCTCTTGCACAGAGCAGCTGGTGCACCAGATCCACGTCAGGATGAAGGAGACTTGGTAGAACAGAGTAACTTGCTGCCTTTCAAAACCAGCAAGTGAACTGGTGGCCACACTGGGGTTTCTGTCAGCTTCTTTTCCCAGCTGACCCCATTTTTATATGTTCCCCCTTCCCAGCTGGGCTCCAAAGCCTGGATATATTTCCTCCTGGGCTGTCATCATGCTGATAGGATTTAAATATGAAAAGCATTGCTCTGTGCAATTTAAGCCTTTGGTTAAAAGTGCAGGATGTTAGGAGGTGCAGGATTTTTTTAGTCTCTTGTAAGGTCTTTTTCAGTGTCTCCTTATGAGACAGCGTTGAAAGTCTCTGTAATATAATGATCTCACACGCTGTATATGCGATCTCTCTCCTCCCTTTATGTGGAGTTTTCCAGTGTAATTTCACAGTATACTCCATTAAATCGCCATCCTTTGCCATGAACTCTAGACGTTCTTGCTGCCACATGGTACATGTGGCTGCTGCTTGTGTATCTGCCTTGAATTAATGCAGACAGGCTTCATCTCCTGCAGCCTTTTTGCAAAGATCAATGGGCTTAAGCCTTGGCCTCCAGAACCAGTCCCCAGAGCCCCACAAATCCCCTCCACTGAGCTTTCTCTGCCTCTTACCCTGTGGTCCAACTTTTTCCTTGCAGCCTTTGAGCAGAAGTTTGACCTCCTTCAGTTTGGGAAATGCCAGCTCCCAGAAACTCAGATGAATGAAGCAGGAGGTGTCCCTCGGCCGGCTTAGGACCCTCTGCCTCCACCACAGCCTGCTTGGGTTCCGAGGCTGGCGTTGCTCCCGAGTCGTTGCCATTAGCAATTATCCCTTTGCCCTTGCTTATCTGTGCCTGGGTTTGGAGGACATGTTGCAGAAAGCACCCTTCTCCCCCCAGAAGCTTCAGAATAAGGGTAGAAAAAAACCAAAAGGGAGCAATTGTGGATTCAGGACTGCCAGCAGCATTTTACAACTAAGATTATTGTCTTCTTCAACATCTCACTTATATTTTCCCAAATTGATCAGCCCAAGGCTTCATCCACAACCCAATCTGCAAGAGGCATTCTTCCCATTGTCTTCAGTGGGACCTAAATCCAGGTCCCTGAAGGTGACGCTCAGCTGCTCCCTGCCTCGGTGCCAGGCACCCCACATGCCCTCTGGGGTGGCATTTCTTGACACAGGAGCCCTGGCTATACGGCAAAGACAAAGAGGGGACTGTAGGTAAAGCCACAGACTTTTACATTCACATGGCTTCCTCCTGCCTAGCAAAAAAAAAAAAAAAAAAAAAAAGATAAAGGAGGAATGAGAAGATGAAGAAAGAACAAGCAGGGCGGAAGAACAACAGGAGTAGAAGGTTCTGGTTATAGAACAGACTTTAGCATTTTAGCATAAGCTTATCCTATAAATTGCAGATCCAATGCACCAGGGTGAGCAAGGAGGCAAATTCTCATCCGAACTCTTCTGCTTAATCCGCTCGTGGATCTTTGAAACCTCTTCTGCCTCATAAACAAATGATCACCTGCAACTCATTTTTAATCCATTAAAAGGTTACAGATATTCCCCTCTAAAAACAAAATACCAGCCTTGATACCTCAGGGACTGAATTTTGAAGTACTGATTTAGTCTCCACTGAGCACCCAGTTTGTGAGTTACTCGCTAGGTAGAAATGTCAAAGGTTCAGCTTGCACTGAGATCTAATCCTAGCTGTTAAAATATGGTGATCCCAAGGAAAGAAGCTGCAAGACAGTGTCAGAATGGCTCGGACTATGGTGTTGTTCATGGCACACTTGGTCCAAGTGGGCTACAAAGTCAGGTCTGGTGTGTGGAACAAAATCCTGGCCAAGCGGTAGAGGAACAAGCTCAAAGCAACACTTCCACTGTTGTCTTTCATTTGCAGCTAGACTACATGGAAGGACACCACTATGTGTTGCAAGACATTTGTGTACCTACCCTCCCGTTAAGTTTTATGGGTATTCATTGCTGCTTTCCACTCCTTCTGCCATGTTTTGCTTTGACTCTCTGTTTGAACAAAAAAATAAAATGACAAAATCCAGCTGCAGCTTAATTGAAAACACCAAGTTCCATCTGGCCTCACATAGATTATGGTCAAAGTTGCCATTTTAAAGAACAGTTGTTGTTGTTGTTTTTTAATGCTAAACTATAAATCAGCTGAAATTGAGTTCAAACCAGCTCAAAATTGGGACCAGGTTTGCTCTAGGAGTTTGCAAACTGGAGCAAAAGCTTTGGGCAAAGCTCAGCTGAACACTCAGCTTGCAACAAGCCAAGAGAGCATCAAGTTTTATACTGAGCGTTTCCAGGAGATGCTTTGAACAGCAAGGCACTCGGAGCCTATTTGTGCCCGGTGGAGGGCAAGGAGGAGAGAATGGGCAGGGATGCCCTTTGCAGAGGAGAGGCGAGGGAAGGGAGCTCAGGTGGGCTCATTATGTGAGGAGGGGAGAGCAGCGCAGGTGACGCTTATTTTGCCTTAGCGAAGCTGGGAGCATGTGCCCCAGCCTTTCCTGGGGTGTCTGCAGCTGTGCTCAGCTCCTTTCCTAGGATGTGGGGGGCTGAGAACCCCAACCTCACAGCATTCCACCTGACTGCTCAGCTGTGATAGTGACTCCCGTCCTGTCACTGCTCCTGTAAGCATCCTCTGCAAAGCCACAGGACGATGGGACCGGTGGGTGTGTGACACCAGGCTGAGGGCAGCCATACGGCCGTGCAGGTGAACTGTGCGTGCGGAGGTGGGTGAGGCATTTTATACTGTCCCCTGGCTTTCCTGACTCTGTGGAGGTGTAAGAAAGCTTCTCCCTGCAGCCCCAGCCTGGTTCATGTGCTGCCTGGCACCAGCCTGCTGCTGTCCTGGGAGCTGTGAGCGGTCGGTTGTGCTGCTGGAGCATGGTCAGAGCATGGTGAGAATAAGGCCCCCAGACACAAAATGTGTCTCTGCAGCACTGTCCTGCCAGTCAGCTGTAGAGTGGCTCTTGAGGGGCTGTAAATAACGCAGGAGAGATCCTGCAGGATGATTTTGTAAGAGGAATCAGAAATGAGATTACTCTGTGACGTTAGGAATAAAAACACCTTTTAACTCTTTGGTAAGCAGGAGAGTTAAGACTTGCACGAAACATGCATGAATTGTCTGAGTGTAAGATGCCACTGCCCTTGGGAGATTGCCCAGGTGATTTTTTTTTGGTATTTATTTAATGGTTGCACATCTTTAAGACACAAACACTCAGCTGATCCCTCTTCCTTTTTGGCTGACTGTGTGCCTCTTGGAGTTGAGCATCCTCCTGTGATGTGTAAATGACGAGTGACTTCTGATGATCAAAGAGCACGGGCTTGATAGACACATTTCAGCTTCCTATTTGATACCCAGGCAGTATTTCCTATCAGCCCTCGCATCCAAATGTATCTTTTTCAGAGCACGCATTTACTAGATCAATTCTCTTCAGGCAGCCAGTTAAATGGGAACCTTTCCTTCTTTTGGCCCTGCTTCTATCACACTTGCAATGGCAAGTACCTTTGCTTCCGTGAGTAGCTGTAGACACCCCTGGGGTCCCCTGGGATGTGATTCAGATGTGCAAATTTTGTTCTGAGCAGGAGTGGGGGGATTAGGATCAAGTTCCTGGGAAAATCATTAGTCCTGTGTTGCGGTAGCGTGAGCAGAGGAAAATCTGAATCTCCTGCCGCGTGGAAAAGAGGATGTGGTGGACGCCTCACACATCGTCCATCCCGTCCCTGCGTGTGCGGTCCCTGGGTGATGGTGTGGTGCTGGGGGAGCTGCTGCCTCCCTGGCACAGGGCTGGTGCAGATGGAGGAGGTGTGTTTGAGTGAGTTGGTGCCTCGCTGTCGCTTGTAGGTGATTTGTACTGGGATCCAAAAAGCACTTTCTACTGGGAGGGCATCGATCTGTAGGAGCATTGTCTGGCTTCACTTTGCATTTGTTCCTGTCCACTGGCGTGTAACTGATGTGGTCGGGAGCTGGCTCGAGGTGTGGACACAGCCTCTCCTGTCAATGCTGCTGCTGAGAGCGTGAAACACTCCAAAACAATGGGTAAAAAACACCCCAGAGGCCAGTGATAGTTAGAAACGGTGTTCTCAGTCCAGAGAGATCTGTGTCCTTCTCAAAATGACAATATGGTGTGTGCTTTGGAAACCGTAGCTTGGTGGTTTTTTTTGGTCCCCTGGGAACTGGAGGGTTTTCCTCCACTCTTGAAGTGGGGGACAGAACAGTGAGACTGGCGCTGGCCAAAGCGGACACCGCTTGCTGCAGAGATGTGGTTATACGGCCGGTTGCTATCATCCCTCTGTTTAAACTTCCAAAGTGAGGAAAAATACTTCAGACCACAGAAAGCAGCAGTGAACGGCTAGCGTTGGCTCCAAAACACGATAGGAATTGCAGGGACTTTGATCCCCCATCACTCCACCCCCTTCTACTTTCTGTTGTTTAAGATTTACCAAACATTGCATCTCTTCACATAAAAATTCACCTTTGTGTTGCTACATATAATCATCGAATAGTGATAATAACAATAAAACTCCTAGGAAATCTCCCTGTGGCAACAAGTAATTGACCCAAGAATTTTCACTACAAGGAATTTTTTTTTAATAACCACACAGCACTAGAGATGCTCGTTCATCGGGGGATACACCGCTATTGTTCTCATCAGTCCTGATGCTTTGCCTTCACCCTTTGAGTTTTCTCAAAGGATTGAGATTATTTGGTTTCTTTGAAGAACAAAGGATAAAGAATTTTTTTTAGATGACTGGCTATTTTGATCTGCAAGGTCTGCGCGCAGTGTGAGGGAACAAACATCACTAAATCATTAAGGGAAAAGGGAAGGGTATGCATAATGGAAAGGAGAAACACAAAAGCCACCGGGTCCAGTGGTTAGAGGAAGGCGCTGGCAGCCGTGCCTGGTCAGCCCTGCCACTGATCCAACACGAGTTTTGCTGCTTTGCTTCTCTGGACCTTGGTTTCCCTTATAATTTGTCAGGATAACTCTTACAGCCAAAAGACTTTGTCAGATTAAGTTATAATTTTCAATTCCTCGTACCTTTAGAGAAATAACAGACATTAAGTAGGATGTTGGATTTAACCAGCCCCAACCCCTTTCTTCAGATGCAGCCAATGTTGTGCTGCAAGATATAAGATGTCGTGCATGTGTCTATGAAATCCCGCCAGGCTGCTTGACCTCCCCATCTGCGGCTGGACATGGCACCAAGGATGTCGAGCTCGGGTACCCGACCCAAGGCTGTGGTGAGCCGTGGGATGAGGGATG
>NW_010102710.1:21289-40105 GCF_000699245.1 Pterocles gutturalis
CACACGGTCCTTCGGTGTGATGCTCCTCCTGAAAGCTTTTGTCCCCTTCTTGGTGGTGGGGACTTTTTGCAGCATGAGGGTCTGTGTGTCAACCGTTCAAATAATGGTCAAAGCATTTAGTTTAGGAGCTGGCATCCCCAGTTTGCTGATGGTCAGCGTCATGTAGGAGACAGACCCAGACCTGAGCAAGGACCAGCCACACCGAGGTGCCTCCTTTGCCCCCTGGGCTGGCATGCTTTAGAGCTTGTTGTGTTTTCTGGCAAACAGCTCTACAGAAAATTGAGATCTGAGTTGGTATGTCGTAGGATAACACATAAATGTACTTTCCATTCAAATGTGCCTTTTCCATTTTGGGAGATAAGAAAATATCACACATTCTGAGGAAATAGGATTAGCCTGTAATTAGGCAAAAATCCTTCTATTTAGCATAACAATTTTTTTAAAATTAGAGAGTGACTATTACCTGCTAATTGTGGGGTATACAATATACATAGAGCAATGCCTAATTTGTATATGAGTGTCTATTTTTATTCTGTTTGAAAAAAATCAAATGTTAATATAGTCATTCACCCAGATGCCTAAGTAAAAGACATCTTCCAGACTTCCAGCTAAACAAACAGCATCCTGCTGAGTCCAGTGCTGCTCCTGCCAGCTGGGATGCAGCAGATGATGCTGCAGCTGACTTAAAAATCCGGTGTCCATGCCCAGCTCTTGGTGGTGGTCACCTATGCGGGGAGCATATCCCATGAGGCCATCATGGACCATCCTTGGATTGAGCAGACTCTGCTCTGAGGATGTTGTGGAGCTGGATGCTATGAGCCGTGGAGGGTGAAAGTCCTGAATTTCAGAGAAGTTTTGGGCTGGATCCAGGCTCTGCAGCGTAATCCTTGGCCAAGGCCTGGAGCCATGCTGGGCTTGTCCTGGTTTTGTGGGAAACTGTAAAAACTAGTAGAGTTTTGACAAATTTTGGGCTTCTACAAGTAAGTTCAGTCTGTGTTGTGGTTGGACTTTGCCCTTTCTCGGTGGTTCTTGGGAAATGGTTTGCTTGAAGCTGTGGAGGGCAAGTGTACTCATTCCCCTCAAATTTTGATCCCCCTATTACCCATCAGTTTTAGATTTAGTTTTGAATTCTGCAAACACTTAGGCACATGTTTTGCTTCACACTCTTAACGTGAGTACTCACTTCTATACGGTTAAACATATGTACTGGTTTTCACAGGATCCAAGAATCTGCCACAAATATTTCAGGTTCAGCTTCCATTTCCCATTGGAGCTGGGCTTGTTTCAGAAACAACCCGCTACCCTAATGACTCCCTTTGATGCTCTAATCCCCTTCCTGCCCTTTGGACATACTGACATGAGCATGTCCCTAATCTTCAGTGGGGATTTTTTCTGGTGACTTCAGGTTCCATATGTCTCCTCGAGATGAATGAGTGTTCCTGACACACGAGATGGTAGGAGCTGTGGTGATCGTGGGGGTTAAGCAGAACAATTTCCAAAAACACAAGAAGGGAGAAAGCATCACGTTTGCTGAAGTGCCTCTGCCATGTGTGAGAAATTTCCCAGCTTTGGCTGTCTGTCCTTGAAAAATGAACGGTGCCGGTGTGCTGCGCCTCGATATATTGACTGGTGATGCTGTGCCGCACGGTAACGGGGCAAAGAGAGGAGTGGCTGAAGGAAGGCAATGCTGGATGTCACAAGACCTGTTTTTCCAGCAATATGGAGTATTTTTAATGCCAGCAGTGCTGTTTAGCTCACGCCAGCCCAGCCTGGGTGAGCAGCACGGTCCCTGTGCCTTGGCCTCCTGGTTGTAGAAAGGAAATACTGAAATCTACCTTGCAGAAAAGTGAGGCTTCCTCAATTAATAAATGTGCTCGCAGGCTTGCCAGATGAAAGAAATGCAAAATACCTTGATAGCTTCTTTTATGATCATTAATAATAGTATAACTTACCTGAAAGGCACAGTGTGTGTCCCTGGCGAGTTTTGATCTCTTGTCACGCCTGGGTATGTCGGATGGGGAAGGCTCTGTCTCTTTGGGGAGTTGTTAGATGAGAAAACAGGCGGCAGATATTTCTCCACCCCCTGCTTCGCTCTATTCCCAACACTGCTCCACTCCCAAGGATCAATATCTGAACTGAGAAATTATATTATTAAGCTGCACATTGCAATCCTACATCAAGTAGAGTCCACTTTCCCCCTTGGCAGGCATTAGCATGCCCTGGTGGGCTGGTGTTTCTTTTGAAAAGATTTAAGAGCATCAGCCATGCAAAATATGTGGGGTATGGGAGTGGGACAGTCCTTCTGCAGAGCATGTCTGACTTTGTGTGGATTGCTCCTTCTCGATTTGCATTACAGAAAAACAATCTTTTATTTATTTAAGTTGGAAATCCCTTTGCATCTGAACTTCAAGTGTGCAGCAAACACACTTTGATCATTTTAATGCAGAAGTCACTGATTTACAATAAATATTGTGTTTTCTTTTCATACTTCTTTTTGTTCTTTGAGGAGATTAGAGCAAAAGAAGGAAAATAATTTTGACCTCATTAGAATTGCCTGGCAAAAGAAATGTGCAGAATGAGGAAGATGCTGGGCTTCAAATTGTCCTGAGCTAAGGACAGAAATTCCAGCATTGATCTATCGGTTGTTAATTCCTGTTGTGGTTTGTTAGGACTGGGAATAGAAATTACTCTGCTCACAGTGCCTTTGAATGTGATTTTGGGGAGTTGAGTTGTTTTCTGTAGAGCATAAGGGGGAAATGAAGCTTCCTGAGATGCATCAGGGCTTTGGGTGGGGGGGGGGAGGTAGCAGGGGAGGGTGGTATTTGTGCAAGATCAGTGAATGGAGTTTGGGATCGTGTCAGTCACAGCTGATCCCCTGTGATGTGTTAAAACTGGTTCTCGGGGCCGGGCGGTTTGCTGGAGCATCCTGGCAGGTTGTGTTCCTGTGCAAGGAGGCTGAACCCACCGACAGCACAGCCTCCTCGCTGCTGCCCAGGGAAGATTTAATGTGGGTTTGCAGAACTCCTCTTCCTTTTGGGAATAGAAATAGATACAAAGTGGATACTTTAAAACAGCAACAACAAAAACCCCAAAACCCAAACAAAAAAAACCCAAAAATGACAACAAAAAAAACCCCAAACCCAAACAAACCCAAGCCAAGCCACACAAAACCAAAACCCAAACCAAAAAAGCACATCCCCCCCCCCAAAAAAAACCAAATCCAAAGCCTATTCAGACCACCTCAAACAAACGCAGCTTTCTCCTGGAGTAATGCAGTGTAAAGGGAAGGGCTCAGCCCCCTTTGTGCACCCGCTGCACTGACACTGATCCGAGCTGACTCAGGGCTTTGTGGCCATCCCGATTGTCAGGAGCAGCAGGTCCAGCTTACAGGTGTGAATTGCAGCTTGTCCCCTTTCAAAAAGGAGCTTTTCATGCTGGGCAGGCTTGGACAGAAAACAGTTAAACAAAAAGAGCAGTTTACTTTGCCTGTGGGGTGCTCCTGCCTTCCTTTTCTGTCCTTTGCTGCTCTTTTTATTTCTTTAAACAATGTGGGTTCCTTTTGATTCGTGCAATACTTTTTCTTCCTTTTTTTTTTTTTTTTTTTTTTTTTTTTAAATACTGGAGCAAATATCTGAAATTATATTCCTGGTCTAAATTTCTAAAGAAAAGGCCATAAGAAAACTCAGGTTGCTTGAGCTTTAACCAGGTTGCAACTGGAACCAGTAAGAGCAGTAGGTGTATTGGTAGTACCAGGTAGATGGGTTACTTCAGGCCATAAAGGGTTAGTTTGTACTTGGTCTGAAGCTCCCAGCTGCTTAATCTGTATTAGGTTTGCAGTCCTGAGCATCAGGAACCGATGCGATGGAGGAGAAGGATGGGTTCACTTTTTGCTGGGAAGGCTGTGAGTAAAGAAGGTCTGAGTTCTCCCGAATCCAGGCTTTCCTCTGGTGCAGCAGAGCTCAGAATCCAGCCCGTCATCGTCCCTTTCACTCCGTGATGATTTATTGTTGTACAGGACTGTAACCAGAACAGTTTAGCCTAGAAGTGATCCACCCTCAATTACGTGCTACTGTGCTACTCCACGTACAAAGAGCCTAGAGAGACATTCCCTTATCCTGAGCATCTTACACAAACAAAGCAGCGCAAACACATTTAAATTGCCCTTTTTGGAAAAACCTGATCATTTATTATGGTCAAATCCAGATGGAGGGAGCCAAAGTGACAGTTTAAGGTTTTTGTCTGCTGTGGAAGTGCGTGTTGGAGAGCGTGTGAACAAAAAACCACACAAAGTCACTGTGACATCTTGTGCGGAAGAGGTTTTTCCTGTTGAAGAAATCCCGGACCCATTAGCAGTTGTTCTCTCCATGTACTCACCAGGGCATCCTGACATGCCTCGAGATGTGACTCTCCCTGTTTACACCAGAGATGAAGCTGTGCACAAAACTGAAATCAGTACTGCAGCTCATAGGATGATTTTTCCAGTGGAGGCAAATCCCAGGAGGGATAAAACAGGGGAGATAATTTGTGACCCCATTTTGTACCCAGACATATCTCTTCCTCCAAGCTCAGCAGCTGGGACAGACCAAGAAGGGGCATCCTGGGGCCATGGTCCCAGCCCTTTCCCACTGCTCTCTGTCTCTGTGGAGCGACTGCCATCATGATGGACTAATAGGTCCTTCCCAGGCACATCCGATCCCACCCGCCAACCGGCTGCATGAGGCACTGCTGGTGTCCCGGGGCACATGGACAGTGCAGGACACCAGCAAACCAGGGCGAGGAGCTGGAGTTCTGGAGAGACAGTGGAGAAGATCAGTCCCACCAGTACTGGTGGAAAAGCTGTCACCTCCAGATGCTGCTTTATTCCCTCCACCCTGAAAACGCCTCTGACCTGCAGAGATGGGCAGGTTTCCCTGCAGGTATGTCTCCTTTTCCACACCTTGCTTCATCCGTCAGTGAGGAGGATGCTGGGTGGTGTCACATCATCCCCAGCTAGGGACAGAGATTACAGCATCCCGGGGAGGAGCCTGCCTGTGTTAGTGGCGAACACAGAGGGTCCCCAAAGGATCAGCACAAAGTGATGTACGCCTGGACCACCGCAGTGTTGAGCAGATCAGAGGGCTCACAGGGACAGGGCTCCATCACTTGCCCCTGTGTCTCCATCTGTCTCCCTGCATGGGAAACAAAGCCCCCGGTCCCCTCCTTTCTCCCCAGCGCTGGCTGAGATGTTTGAAAATGAGCACTGGTTTTCACTTAAGCCTCATTTCCTGTCAATTTAAAGGGATTTGATCGTGCAATTCCCTTCATACGCAATTTGAAGTGAGCAAGCGTTGCTGGGAAAACTCTCTGGCTTTTGGTGGTGTTACAGTTGGGGCTGAGTTCCTCCGTTCCTGTAGGTGGGTTTAGTGAGGCTGTTTCCATGGACAGCACCAGCATGTCCTGAGAAAACTCCGTCAAAGCCCAGACAACATTTTCCAGTTATTATCCAGTGCCTGATTGAGTTTAGATTTCCCATTGACAATAAAACAGTGGGTAAAAGGAAGCTATTAGCAGCCTACAACTGTATCTAGTTCCTTCTGAGTAAAGCTCTTTGCTTTATTTTGAGGCTTGGAAGATGAACTGTACAGGGTATTGTTTGAAAGTGCGTCCTCTGTTTTGGAAAATCTCCATATATTTTGTTTTCCATGTTATCTGCATGGTTGTAATTAGAAAATGATGTGCCTGCTACATGACCTCCTCATAAAGAACATATTTAAAGTGAGACAATAACATTCAATTCCCTTTCTAAACCATCAAAAAGAAAATGTTTTTCAAGGCATTTCTTCCTCCTTCCCAATTCCCTCCCTTCAGCCACTTGGGTGGTCTCATTTGACAAGTTTTACAATAGAGGACTTTTTTTTTTGTCATGGGCAAACATGTAAGTGCAGGAGAAAATTTGGGACTGGGAAACAAATGTTTTCCCCCCGCTTTCCCCAAGCAAAACTCAGAGGCTGAATATCAGCAGATCCTTCTAGGGCTACTGGCAAAGGCAGGGCGAGAGGGAGACCTTGCAAAGGGAAATCTGCTCAACTCCTTTTTTTTTTTTTTTTTTTTTTTTGCTGCTTACCTGCATTACTGATACTAAATCTTGTTGCCTGTGCCCATAGGAGGGAGGAGTAGCTGCATGCTCCAGAGCCAGGTGAAAGCACGGAGAGCGTCACCGACAGGATGGCTGGGGGCTGCATGTTTGTCAGTAAAATTGCATTGCAGGGGCAAGCTGGACCACTGTGTGTCTGCACACTTCTCAGAATAAGGAGCAGATCTGGAGATGATGCTGAAATAGAACAGGAGGAGCGGTAGCAGAGCTTCTGTGAGGGCTCATCGGAGCAGTGCTGGAAATGTGAGAAAACACTAATTTGTGTATTTTAAGGATGCAGAAGATGAGGTAGGATAAAGAGGTTGATAGTGCCCATTTTTCATCAGTGAAAATCCTCTAGTCCATGAAGTCCCCTGTTTCTTTAGGTGTTTGCGGAGCACTCCCTGCACAGCTGGTGGGGAGCTGGTCCCAGCTGCAGGGGGGCACCCGCGCAGCTTTTCCTGACCACACCATCACATGGACCACACTGGACAGCATCTTCCCCACCCAGTGAAGTGCTACTTTAAGTCTAACCCCCTCTCAGTATGTAAATCAGGCTTTTTAGCACCCCCAGGCCCCAGGGAAATGTGGTTCTAGATGTGGTCCAGGAGCTGCTGTCCAACGTGGGTTGGAAGTTCCCAGCATTGAATGATGCTGCTTTGGTCCAAGCCCTGGGGACAAGTAGCATGCTATGAGCTCACCTTGACATTGTCAAGATTTTCTTATTTTCCTGAAAAAGGTGAGTTCTTAGTGCTCCTCCTGGACCGAAAGCACTGCACAGAGGTGCTCTGGACGATGCACATCCAAACAGCTCTGTTTGTCTACGATATTGTCATTCTTTTCATGGTCGTCTTTGGAATCAAAACTATGGGGTGTTTTTATCTGCATGGAGGACAGACTTTGAGTGACAGATCAAATGACCAGATTTTAGTGTGATTTAGGAAAATTAGTTAATTTGGCTAGAGAAATCAAGGATCCCCATGGAGTTGGCAGGGTAAAACTTGCTTCAGAGGCTTCATAAACAAAGGGATGTGTTGCTAGGATTGCTAAGTTCAATGGATTTTGCTTTTGCAACCCACTGTTGCAGTTTTACTTTTTGCCTTTCCGTCTGGGAGATATTTCATTTCTTCTCAGTTTTATGTTTTCCTTCTGATTTTTCTTTTTTTTTTCTTTAATTGTTATTGTTTTCAACAATCCTAACAGCAGGATTTGCAATTGCAGTCTGTTTCAGGGGACAGGAAAAAAAAATCAGATTATAAAGAGTAAAAATATCGAGTGAATATTAGCAAAAGATGTGTGTTGGGGGAGCCTGGCTGAACCAAAAGCATCTCTGCAGGTGGCAGAGGGGAGATAAGCAAGCGAAGGAGCATGAAGCTGCGAGATGCGTGCATGGGGCAGTTCTGTGCCACCACATTTTCTTTCCCAGTCACCCTTAGGCACGGTTAAGCTTCTATATCAGGATGTCTTGGCATCTCTCCTAATGCCATGGTGTTCCTTAGTGACTCTTTATGTTTGTTCTTTGTCTGACATTGCACAACGGAGCAGGATTCCTTGAGCTTGCCTTGTTTGGATTCTTTTCATGAATTGCATCCATGTGTCGGAGGCGCTGAGCCCTTTCACATCGTTGGGCAATATCTGCATTCAGATCAGCAGCTCTTTCCTAAACGAGAGCGAATCACTGTTCCAGTCCCAGAATTACCGATGTGAAGTACAGGACTTGGGATCTGGGCACATGGCTGCAAGTCCAGGTCGTAGGGCTACAGGATAACATTTATTCCTGGTGTTGTTCCCTGGAAGCAGCTGTTTTTCCCTTCCAGGCAGGACACTGGCTATGCCTGAGAGTCATTTAGAAATTGCAGGAAGTGCAGGATTCAGTAGCTCACCTATTAAGCGAGTTTGCTTGCCAAAACACATTACTCTTAAGAGCTCTGCACTTGCAGTCAACTCTCGTATAAGGTTAAAGGCGGTGGATTGAACACCACAATCCAAGCCAGGCTGGACCTGGTCACATCCAGAACAGCTCCTGTTGTCGTGGTTAACGTGGCAGCCACCACCAGGCAATACACATGAGCTAACAGCCCCTCTTGTGCGAGGCAGAGGAGGGATGATGGCTAAAGCTGTACGGAGAAGGCTCTTC
The DNA here is from genome assembly GCF_000699245.1 of Pterocles gutturalis. NCBI lineage: Eukaryota > Metazoa > Chordata > Aves > Pterocliformes > Pteroclidae > Pterocles > Pterocles gutturalis. Next base: position 29,539 of record NW_010102710.1, read on the forward strand.
CCATCCTTTCTGACATGTGTACGTGTGATTCACTAACTAGATTTGTCCAACTGAAATGATCACTGAAACCTCATGCCAATAAACCTCTGATTTCACAGCTATTCCTAGAGGTGGTATCTCAAGAGGTTAGAAATTGAGGCTGGCATCAGCTGGGATGTGAGTATCATTTATGCATTTGTGCTGCCGTATGCAGACAAGCGTATGAGACTGATCTACAACACGTCATAAGATGGTTGGGGCTTCGTATAGCTTCCTTAGAGAATGGTGTTTTCATTCTCATTCATGGTTTTCATCCATTCTCCTGCTGTATCTCTGATTTATCAGAGCAGCTTAACACATGTTTCTTCCCCCATCCCTCCTCCTGTCTCTCTTGCTGATACCTGTAAGCAAATCACTACTGTTTCATGGGAAGAGAAAGATAACAAAGAGCACAGTTCTTGTATGCTCTGTGCAATGGAGATGGTGACAGAAATGGCTCCTAACGATGGCTCTCTGCATGCCCAGCCAGGGACTCTGATGTCTCAGTAATTCCAGCGATGGCAATGTATGCTAATAGCATAGTCTGCAGCTTCACTTTTTCTAGAATCAGCCCAAACCCAGGGGGTGTTCTCATGGAGCTGTCGATATAACGGCAGGATCAGGCCCTTGGTTTCTTTGTAAGAGTAGCTGTTGGGGTGGAATTCCAAATGTGGTTTTGATTGCTTAGATTTGGGGCCTTGGTTTTCACAGAGGTTACTCAAAACTCACTGAATGTTGGGTGACTGGCATTTGCATGACCAATAATTGAGACATTTAAACCCAACAGTTAGTTGTGTGTGACAATGATAGTCATTAAACAAGTGATCGTTCGTCTAGGAGAGTTGAGGCATGAAGGCGGCAGAGTTTTGGGTGCAGACGGGCTCCGATGTGCAGGGTAGGCTTCCCTAAGGGAACCACGGGGTTTGTCTGTGTTCCACAATCTCCTTGAAATAACTTTTTTTTTTTTAATATTCATAACAACTGGCTCCTGTTTCTTCTCTAGCAGGGAGGCACTGTCAGAGCTAACCAGCACTAATTGGAGAGGGAGAGGCGAAGGAAAGGGCATAAAACCCAGGGAGAAGAGGGGGGAGTTTAGATCCCAGAGACTAAGTTTAATACCATCAGACTTGGATGGAAATAATACTCTCACAGACCACAGAAACATGCCTTTTGCCGTGGGAGTGCAGAGGGAAAAGGAGGAGCGATACAATAAGGCTGGTGAAGTCAATGCAGTTGGGGCAACGAACCCTGGGACGTTTTGCCGGTTGGGCTGTCCTTACAGAAGTTTCCTTCTGTGGGAAAAATCAACGACTGGAATGGGTCGGTCTTTTTTACCACAGCAAACCTATACTTAAATGTGATTAAAATGCTTTCGGCAAAGGAAATACCCTGTAGTTGAAGCCAAACATGGGGACATCCTTTCTCCCTCTGATTGATGTTATGGTGGTTTATGTGGTGTACAAGATTCTGAACCAGACCCAAGTCAATTAGGCACCGTTTCAAAGTCTGTTCTCATGCAGCCCAAGGTTTTTGCTCATGCCAACGAAATCCGAAACTTGGGGAAATGATAGCAGAAATGAATTCTGTGAACGAGCACAGCCAGGCCATCGGGTTAGAAGGCAGTGAGCGCTGCGGGATTCCCTGCTTCAAGGATCAAGCTGTCTTTTTCAAGTTGTGAGATTTAATGGCCTTTTTGCTGAGATCAAGTGTAGTGTTGGCTTAATATCTGATACAAGCTCTATCAGGAAAGTATATCCTACCTTTGCAGAAGGACAAGGAGATCTAACTATGAAATGATCAGATCTTTATAGGTTTTTTTTTCCCCACCCCTAGACAAGGTGGGTTTTCTGCCCCAGAGACACCATCTAAAACACCTTTACACTCAGCCTTTGACTCTTTGAAGCTTTCAGACAATCACAGTGTGGGAAAGGACAGTCCTTACAAATCTTTCGCCCTTTCAGTCCCAAAATATCATTCCTTGTGATGGAAGAGAGTAATAACATGAGAGAGCACCATCACAAGCCAGCCAGCAAAGGAAATAACAGGGTGACCTTATAAAATCAGTGCCCAAAAAACCCACCCAATTATAGGGTTAAATGCCACTGAAGTAATCATAAAAATAAATGATAAAACACACTGCATTTTAAACCCAGCCACTGGGGACACGTGAAACAGTGCTGAAACCATCAGTGGAAGGTTCCTTCGTGTAACAGACACATTTCCATGTATTCCAAACCAGCCCCGGAGTCTGGGCAGGCAGGGAGTGAGCTTAATGCCTTCCTTTGTAGTGGATCTTTGAAACTCTCATTTGATCGTTTCCCTAGATTAGGATGATTCTGTGCTACTTGGGAGAAATATGTTCCCCCTGCCCACCAAGCTCCTCTCCCAAAGTGATAAGGCATCTGTAAACACTCTGAGACTCGGTACAGAACCTCCTCTGTACGCCGCTTTGAAGCAGAGCTGCATGAAGACCTCTGTACCGGCTGAAAATATCTTGCAAACTGATAAAGAAGTGCAGGTACAGCTAAAATCCACTGTGTAATACGGATTAGCAAGCCTGAGGAGGTTTGTTTGGATTGAAGATGGAGCTGAAATGTATGAGGCTCAGATTCGAGCAGAATTAAACTGAACTTGGATTTCATCAGATGCCGCACAGCCCCCCTCCTGTCCCGCTCCTCCTCGCCCCGCTCCGCGTTCAGAGTAAATACTCAGAGCTCATCATTTTAAAAGGAGCGGTTTAATTTTCCCACCGCTCTGGGTTCTCGTTAAATGCGCTGTGCTTCAGTACAATTCTTGACTTTCCCAACCGGCCCTCCATCTCTCTGCGTCTGTCTACCTGTGTGCTGCTGGGTATTGATCTCAGATATGGGGGCAATTGCTCCGCCGAACACAGCCTGAAAGAACCCCATTTGATCCGATGATGATACTGCAGCATAGATTCGGACTAATTGTATCCATGGAAATCAAGTGCACTTTAACTAATGAAAAAAAAGATAGCGTGGTCAAAGCCTATTTGAAGAAACGACATGTTTTAAAACCTGACATGACTTAAAACAGAATCATATAAGTTCCTTTGCTAAAACACTTTCAGGATATATTAGGTATAACAATAGTTTTCTACATGAAAATGGCTTTGAAATCTTAAAAGAAAAGTATTTTAAAAGAAAAGAATTTTTGCGGTGCATTAAATTGGACATGAATATGACAGATTTCAAAGACTGTCAAAATAACGAATTTACATCATAAATGCACAGGCTCCCTTTTTAAAGGCCTCTTCAACAACTCAGGAAGGCGTTTAATGGTGAGCAAGTTCAAAGTGTCATGGACTCCCACTGGTATAAAAAGGAGGCAATACCCACTATACTCTCTGTGTTTCAGATAATGTATCTGTCTCTTTTCAAGTTAATAAACTGCACTCCTGTCAAATTGCAGATAAATGAAAGCGACCAAGACATTGTTTTCCCCACATATTGCTAAGAAAGATATCTCCCAATATTTCTAAACGACCAGTATGCTAAAAAGAACTTGAAATGAATCCACCCTGCAGTTATTTTACAGCATCAAAGACAATGAAATTTCCACAGAGGCACTTTCTGAAGTTTTAAATGCTTTATTTCTGATAGCTGCTCATTAAGAAGCTTCGAAAGCTTTTTATTGTTTCAAAGGCAGTCATCTAAATTTTTAATCATTCACTAGTGCTATATGGTCACGATGTTACTCTCTAGCTTTAAAAACCCTTTTTTATTTTCTAAACAGTAATGTCAACATAGTGTTTCCCTGAATAATTGTTAGGTACGGCCTTACTCAAAGAGCAACTGTGAGAAGGAGAGAAAGAAAGAAAGAAAAAGGATTTTTCTGGCTCCCTTTTATGAGGGAGAGAAATGAGACACTTCAGGAAATTTAAACCCAGGACCAACAGTTTACAGAGCTGGGCGAGGGAGAGAAACGAGACACTTCAGGAAATTAAAACCCAGGACCAACAGTTTACAGAGCTGGCCACTGACTTAAAACGCTGGTCTTCTGGGATGGTTTCGGCTCGGTTTTTTATAGCAGAGGAAGCTTGTGGTGGGTATTTTTGAAGCTCACAGTGATGCTCTGCAGGCTGGTTCTTGTGCCGTGACACGTGAGTGTCCTTAGGGAATAAAGAGAATTTAGGGAAATTTCCTGTCCCTGCCCCTCCTACCCCACCCACCGCCAGCAGCGGGGCCAGGTCCTGCCGGAGGGGACGATGCCGGAGGTGGCATCCCCGCCTGCCCCCAGCCAGCAGCATCACCAGCCGCGGGCACACGCCAGGTCCTGGTGAAGGAGCAGCAAAGTGCCCGGGGGGCTGGCACACTGTGCCCACCTGCCAGCCTGGCTGGCCTCACCCTGCTTTGTGTCTGGTTTTGCTTTGGTCCTTGCTCCGGCACCCATCAAAGCCGTCATTTCTTTCTCACTGCCTGGGACTGTCGATTCTCACCCGCTAAATGTAGGGATGAGATTGCAGTTTATTTACTCTACGAGCTTGTATTCAATTTCTCCCTCTAGAAACCACAATCCAGCCTCTTTCCTCTTCAGGGACTGTGAGTTTTCCATTCTCAGGATCTAAGCGTTGGACTGAACCCATGTTCCAGCTCCAGCCTCTTCCCTTTCTTGTGCCTGTATTAAAGTAGGTTCCGTTCGCTGATAAGCGAGCAGCGGGGAGAGATGGGGGCAGGTGGAAGCTGCCTTTGCTTAGCAAGAAAGTGGATCCTTCTGAATGCAGGCATTTGGCATTTCCACCTGCCAGTTTTTAGTTAGGGTAAACGCAAAAGAAAGAAAAATACTGAGCAGCAGGTACGGCCCATGCATGGGGCAGCGTGTGGACATCACCTGGGAGAGGTTTCGAAGGAGGCTAACGACTGGCTTTTGCTAATATAATGCTTTGCCCTCCTCTAGTGGTACTTGTGATCTGAGACTCTCAAAGGAGTTAAAAATAATACAATAACCTTCTGCTGTTGGTTGTAGCCATTCCTCCTTGCGCAGCTGGGGTGACTAATGCGTGGGTTGGGTGAGTTCTGCTTGTGATCCAATGGGACAGGGCACCCACTTTGACCAGCACCTCATGTTCTGTCCTGTGGGTGATGGAGATACAATCCACATCTTCAAAGGATCACTTTTTTCATGCCGAATGTGTAACTGTTTATTAGATCTCATTAGTTTTGTATGTTGTATGCAAGAATATGCCTACCATAGATGTATGTTGACACTTTTATCTGTCCCTCCTCAGCCTAGGTTTGGGTGGTTTCTGGCTTTTTCTTGTGACCACACCAAAACCTCCTTCCCCTCTCTGCCTTGGACCCAGAGTGTCTGTCAACTGATCTCATCAGTAGAAAAAAGCCATTTTCCTGAGCACAGAAGTTTTGAAATGCAAATAGTTTCAAAGACACATTGGCTAACGTGGGGCCAAGAGAGTGTGCTCACTGCCCCCCGGACAGTTCCGGCCCTCAGAGGCACAGCGAGAGGATTTTTCCTGGTTGCAATTAACTAGTGATATCATGGGAACAATAAAATAACATGAAGCAGTTGCTCCACTCGTACCAAAGGCCTGGGAAAAGAGGAGTTGCCAGCCGTTCCTGTTGGGAGTGGAGTGGCAGCTGGCCAGCCATTGAGCCCATAGGTGTTGGTGCCAGGTTTGGGAAGAGGGAGATGCTGTGGGTGTTGGTGCCAGGTTTGGGAAGAGGGAGATGCTGCGTGTGCTCTGCGGCACAGCCCACGCTCCCCAGGATGAGCTGCAGCGAACGCTCCTGGCCCCTTTGTGCCATGCCAGGCTCCCAGCCAGTCTGGCCTTTTCTTAAGTGCCTACATTAAGGCTGTGTCCTGGGATCTTCATTTGTTTCCTTGGCCAGCAGGAGCCCAGATTACTTTTCCTCATCTGCTTTAGGTTTTGCTCTGGCCAGTGTAGTCACTGCTGTCATTCCAGTACAGCCCTGCGCCATGCCTCTGCCCAGCCTGGGGCTCCTCCTGATGGACCTGGGTGAGCTGCCACCAACATCTAGTGCTGGTCCTTTCCCCTTCTCCACCAAGCCTTTCAAGCAGCCCTGTTGCTCTTTGGGTTGTAGACATTTGTTGAGGTTCTACTTGGCTCCAAGGAGTCTAAGTGTTCACGATTCTGGTACTGGAAAAATCAAAAGAGAACTGGGAACAGAAGGGATATCCTTAGCTGGTATTTGACAAATCTTACCGTGCATCCCAGCCACCCTGGAAGCCATCAGGATGTCAGGCAAATCCTTGCAGTGATCAGACCCAGGGGATAAGCCATGGTCTTGCCAACATAGGCAAGTCATGAATAGTGAAGTGAAGCTGCAGTTAATGTTACATATACATAGAAGTCCCGACGAAAACCAAAGATAACATGACAGTTACCATGAGAAATGCATGTTAGAAAAGTAGACTGTATCCTGTGCGGACAGTCTGGCATCTGTCTCTCTGCAGCCGTGTTCTGCTCTGGTGTGAAGGACCCGATCTCAGAGCTGGGGGGCTCTGCAAAGCCTGGGTCAGCACAGAAATCACTGCAGAGGCTGAGGCAGGTACTGCAGCTTCGTCCCTTCGCACTGGCGAGCTGTTGCTTATGTTGGCTCCCACCGTGCTGAATGCCAGCAGTGCCTTGGGAAGCCTCCACATCATCCCTCCAAATCTCACATTTGCAGAACACCCTTTTCCTGTAACGATAAAAGACTAGTTACAGCTACCCAGAATCTTGTCTGAAAATAACTCCCATCCTGTGTCTAGGATGACCAAGGAAAACAAATGAGATGAATAAATAATAAAATTTGCAGAACATGTATTTTGCCAGAGACAAAACAGATTCAGATCTGGATGTGCTATGTTTGGAGCTAAGTTTAGAACTCATGATTTTGGACAGACTTTTAAACATTAGCATGCAGGGTCTCAGGCCCTTCTCACAGATTGCAAACATCCTGCATTCTTGGCTATTTTCATGGCAGGATCCATGCTCTGTTACCTTTCCAGGGAGAATTTAACTCTGGCCCTTTATGCAGAAAGAGCCAAGGGCTTGGGAATAATTAGAAGCTGACAGCTTCATATGCTACCAGATCATTTGGACAGTCTTTGGGGAGGGGGATGGAGTACGATACAGCTCTGGCATCTGTGAAATTCTTTCCCATTGGCAACCTCCCTACAAAGTTGTATTTAATGGGGATCTTCCAATTCAAGATGTAAGTACTGTTGTAGGTATTGGCTTTCCCAGACTCTGTAGGTCCCTGCACATGGAGGGAGATCCCAGTACAGCCTCTGGGAGCCACGGCTGGATTTAAAGCCACCTCTCAGAGTAGAGCATAGGATGCAAACCAGTGTGGCCAGCAGCAGAGCATTTCCATTTGATTTTCCTGGCCCAGTGCATGCTTAACATTGCAGGGTGAGGGAGCGGTCCCCTCCGTCCCCATCCCACCATGCTGCTGCAGCACTGTGTGATGCTTTGCTCCCAGCCAGGTGACAGGGAGCTCCATCCATGTGGCACAGCAAGTCACAGGGAAGTGCCTTTGATGTGTTGAGTGTGCAGGCTTTCTGAGCCCTCATCTTTTGCTCCTTGTAGTAAGCGTAGCTGCACTGACTTTGGCTAAACAGCTCTAAAGCCAGCCCAGCACCAGAGCAGAACCAGCCCTTGATCACATCGAAGATGGAAATGCAAATGCCTGCCCGCGGGCTGCTGGCTCTCTGTGTGCCATTTGGTCTCCGAATACTCTGCTTGCTATATTTCGGTGTCGTAATTACCCGTCTGGTTCCTAACAGCTGTAAAGCTGTCCTCGGGAGGGCATGATGGATGATGTTGTGTTGTCAGAGTGGCCTTTTCTGGGGAGTGTTGCTAACTTGCTGGCATGTTCCTTGAGGTGATCCTCTGCCGCTTCGTTGCTTCAGAGCAAGCCACAATTCCCTGCTGCTTTCACTTCCCAGTTGAACTGGTTGCTCCGAGGCTGCAGTTGATGTTTTCAATGCTGATGTCTAAAGAAAAGAAGCTGAACTTCTTCCTTGAAACAGAGAGTTTATCAGGATGACTCAGCAGAGGCAACACAGCTCCAGATGGTCAGTTATAGAGCTACCTCTATGTATTATTCCAAACTATTTGCACATGTCTTTGTACCTTATTTATTCTGTCTGGTTATTCTGAAAGAGTTAAATTTCATCATTCCATCAATGTTGGCAAATTAGCTCTGTCATATGGTATCGTTTCTCTTTCCTCCTGAATGAGTTGGATGATTGGCTAACGAAATACTCAAAATACTTGATCTGAGATCTGCTTTTGGGTAACATTCAAGGGTTTAAACTCCAAGCTTCATTACTGGAGAGCCTGCCCGCTGGTAAAGCCTGAGCATTCCTAAAAAAAAACACCTTGCATGCTACCACACTTTCTTATTTGCAGATCCAGAAAAAGGCTTGCAGTGTGTTTCCAAAATGACTTGCTCGTCTCTACAATGTCGTTGTGGAGGGTGGGATCTGTCTCATTTAACTTAAACAGAACCTGGCTCTTGAGCAGCTGAAATTGGACATCTTGCCTCCATCTGTAATGAATAGACAGAGGTAGTGCCCAAAGGGCGAGCACTTCAGTCCCTAGTTTGATATCCAAGGGAGCTGTGAGGAGATGCCCCATGTCCACTCTCTCCACTGGTTACAGGAGTTGCCTACGTGACTGGCTGAGACTGTGCACTTGGCTTGTGTGTGGTAAGATGGATCCTAGCTGCAGACACACATTTTTAGAGGTATTTATGTGCCTAAACAATCCAAGGATGCCTTGCAGGATTTACAGAAAGGTTCTTTGGTTCCACTGAAATAAATGGGATTTAGTTCAGATAAGGCAGACGTTTGGGAGATCTGATGTCTCACATATTCATCTAAACACTTCAGAAGAATGTGTGCCTGAATGTTCGCTCAAAGTAAGGTTGGATTTGGCTAACAGGCATTTAATACGTTTGATCTTAGCATGACCCTAAGGAAATAACACACTTTTATTTCAAAATAAATGCTATATGCAGAAGAATTGGAGATAGAGCCTTTCCCGCTGCTTCTTTTGAGTGATGTGTTCCTTCCCACCTCGACTACACCATTCTGTCGTGCGTTGGACAGAACCTTCACTTGATGGTAAGGGGGTAGGCAGAATGGTCTGAGTCCAGCTTTTCCATGAGATGTGCAGGGTCAGGATAAATCTTCTATTCCCTGTGCAGACTTTATTATTTCCTTCTGATCCTAAAACATGAGGAAAAGGCACTGTCAGCCTTGACTTCCAGCTTTCATCATGTTCCTTGACTTCTAAGCCTGGTTTTAGAAAGGAGGTGACTTGTGCTAACTCATCAAAAGTCCAGAACAACAACAAGAAAAAAAAAAAAAAACCCAAGCAAAACCCCTTGTGTGGTCAGGTCCAGACATCCCTTCTTGAGTTATCACACCGATTGATAACTTCAGACTTATCACACCGATTTCCTCACTCCTCCTGAACTCCTGTCATCTCTCCCCAGGCCTGGAGAGGGGACACTCGGCTCGCTCCTCGTCTGGGCTGCTCTCAGAAATGCTGCTCCTTTCTTGAAAGCTGGAGGGGGAATAAATCACCAGCAATCTGACAAACCTGCATGAAATTCAGACACAGTAAAACCAAACACAGTGGCTAAATGCAGCTCCCCTTTCCTCCGTTCGTGGTTTTCATGCCCACACTTACAGCTGTAAAAGCCGTGCTACACCGGCAGGTGTGTGTGTCTGGATCCAGCTGCGTGCCTTTTGCAGGGTGGCAACTGGTCACATCTGGTTCCCCTTGACTGTACTGCTGAGAAATCACCTTGTTGTCATTTTGAAGTAGCAAAAGATGGCAGAAGGTCCCTTTATTCATAGTAATCAATTCTAGTTGGAGGGTCCTTTAAACTTGCAGACAAAAGAATAGCAAGATCCCGTAAGCTGGAGCTACCAAAGGTCAAAGCAGAAATAAGTTGAGAAGCTTTTGTTCAGAGCATAATTAATCATCACAACATCCTTTTCAGATGTGTGGTAGATTTTCTATCACATAAAGCCTTTAAATAATGACTGAATATTTCTCAAGGTTGGATTCAAGGCAATCAACAAGTTACTGGACAAATGACAAGAATCATTGCAAGAAATCGTAGTAAAACCCAGCACAGGGTGCCTGTATTTCAGCATTTATTAAACATCGCTGCCTGCCTGTAGGATCCCACTGCTAACGAGTCAAACTTGGCGTCTCACTCGGCACCCAAGGGCTGATGTTTCCTATCTGGGAGGAGACTCACCGCTTGCTGGTCCCAGTGCAGGAGTGCACAGATGATGTGAGAGAAATCTTCTCCAGGCTTGCAGACATGTCTGTCTGAGGCTTTTGCTTTACCTCCCAGGAGGTCCAGCCTTTCTCCCAGCACCCTTTTTCCAGCTCAGGAGACAGCATTGCTTCTTAACCACATGCTGCAGCAGAGCAAAGCCCATCAAACTAGAAGATGGAGCTGATCCTGTTGTAGTTTACTAGATTTGGGCATCACTTGGGATGGAGCACCTCCATGACCTCTGCACTTGACTAAGTGTT
>NW_010102710.1:40136-56615 GCF_000699245.1 Pterocles gutturalis
TTCAAGCTGAAGTTCAAAGTTCCAGGGTGCTGGTCCAGACTGGATCTTCTGGGTATGCAGTCTTGAGTCCAGCTTAGCTCTTGGAAAGTCACCAAAGTCCCTGAGATATTGGGGGGCTGATGGAAATACTAGACCAAGTGGCTTAAAATAGAAACGAAACATTTAGATTCTGGCCTTGGTGCACTTCAAGCAGAGAATGGGGTGGCCCAGGCATTGAGACTGAAGGAAGGAGACACAAAATGGGAATGGAGTGGAGAAACTTGTTATTTTTCTTATTTAGGGCTCAGACACTGACTAGGCATGAAACTTGGGCCGGCTGCTGTATTGAGCTCCCTCTGGACAGTCACAGGTTTGAGCTTTTTTATTTTCTTTGCTTCTTGGGGAAAAGAAAAAAAAAATCCTCACTGGAAAAACAGATGCAGCATCTTGGAGCCAAGTTTTCTCTGGTAAATAAATTTCAAGAGGAAATCAAACTAAACAAAGCTGCTAACTAACCTAACCCTGCTGCTGAAGTGTTTTGTTGGGTTTTCAAACGTCTTTGTGATGATTCTGTTCTTTCCCTGTTCTCCCAGTGCCATGTCGAAACGTTACATGACTTGAAAGCCCAAAAGTCATGGAAGGGGGTAGAGGGAGGAGGAAAATACAAAGCGAGTTGTACAGACGGCTATCAGGGGGGGTTGAGGATTTTTTTTTTCATAAGCCTCAGTAACCACATGAAAGCTCTTTAAAAAAATAACAAAACCGTCTTCTCCATAGCAGTTCTAGTAGTGCAGGTAGTAAAGGCTGGTATTAATTACCCGATTGAGCTTATTGCTGCAGGTGGAAGCTAGTCAGAAGCCGAAGTGCTTGGGTGGCCAGTCGCACTGGTTTCCATAAAGCTAATGGGACACCTTGTCAACCCCAGCCTCCTCCTCAGAGCCCCAGGAGAGGACGCAGAGCAGGTTTCCAGAAGACATTCTGCAAATAAATCTCCCGAAGGAGCCCGGCCTGGCTTTCTGGAGCCACCTGGATCCAAATCTGTGCAGACGTGCGTGTCTGTCTGTAAACCAAACCTGCTGGAAGAAGAAACACTCGTGTGACACAAACAACCGCCTTTCAGAAGCCGGCACGGTGGGTGCTCCAATTAACAGAGCCACGATGCTCGCAGTTGCTCATGAGTTCATTACAAAAGACAGACAGACATCCGCAGGGGTCTTAAAATAATGACTCCTTTTATCTGGTGATTGGCAGAGGTGGGGTGACAAGGATGTGCTGCTTAGCATAAACTGACTTTTTCTTCTCGTTTTTGGATACCAACAGAAAACATAATGCGGGCACTCGAGAGCAGCAGTTCGGTGGAGGATGACAGGGCTGCAGCAACCCTTTGCTTCACTTGCCCCATGGTAGTAGGGTCTTCCCAAAGCTCCCACCCTTAGGCTTGAGCAGAAAATAAGCCTTGTGCTCTCCACCAGTTCAGAAAGCTGACAGTGCTTTCCAAAGACGTGTTTCCCCCCCCTGACCCTGGTGTGTCCTCAGCAGCCAGGGACCCTGGGTGTTCCCAAGTGCCTCATGCTGAGCCATTTCAGGCTCTGTATTCGAATCCATCACCATCTCTGCAGCCGTCTGAAGGCCAAGGCATTGCTTGAACCATGAAATAATGGCAGAAGTACCCTTTGAATTCATCCTCTCTTCCGTGGGCTGTAAAGCTCTGCTGCTTCCTAAAGGCAAAGCAACTTTGCATCACTTTCAGCGTCTTCCGTCCCCCTGACTTGAGAAACAGCCCGAAACTCTCAAAGGAGATAACTACCTCAGGGCTGCTCCTGTCCAAACTAATTGCTGGGTCATCCACACAGAAAGACTTGTGTCAGTTCAGGTTTCTCATGAGTCTTCTGAGATTCCAGAGGTTTTAGTCTAATCTACTTTTCTTAAACTATGCCCAGTAATAGAAAATAAGCAGAGGTTATTAGCTATTTTATAATTATAGTCTGACCTTTTACAGTACTTTTCAGTTGGGCATTTCAGAGCCATTTGAAAACTTTCATGAACTAAGTTTCAGCATAAAGAAATTCTACCTTATTTTTCAGGTCAGAAAAGTGAAGTGTTTTCCCAAATATATGAGGAGCTGAACTGGGATTAGACCCCAGAGCCCCAGCTCACAATCCCTTGCTCTAACTGCTAGCTCAGCCTTTGCTCGTTCTGGCATGGGAAAAGCAATTGGGAATAAGAAGCTATTACTGGGGCAGGCAGCCTATAGGGGATAGAGCTACAGTTTTTACAATAATGTATTATTTAGGACTGGTTTGCGATTTGAAATGGACTCAAGCTGCAAATTCAGAGGCACTGCTAGGATTGAATACTGAAAACCCCAGAGCAGAGAAGCATTTGATTTTGAGGTTTGGGTTCTGTTACTGAGGATTTCCAGAGATGTCCATTGCAGAGGTCTACAGCACATCTTCTGCAGCACTTATCTCTTCCTCTCAATACTTTGCTTTGAGCAGAAGAGATGGCAGGGTTTATGTGCCATGCTGTTATGATTCCTCCCTTCTTATTGACCAATTCAAGCAAAATTATTTCCAGAACTAATAGAAGGGACAAGACTTTCCCATTAAAATGTTTTTTCTGCCTCCTAATGCATAGCTGAGTATTTGGAATGTGTGTCAAAACAGAAAAAAGGGATGCTGATGTGTTTTGTTTGGACTTTCATTTGAGGATTGCTGGCTATTTTCAAACTGAGCTTAACAGAAGGCCACAAGAGTTAAAACCTGATTAAAAGGATGCAGGAGAACATGAAATGCTGCTCTCCAGAAGCTATCAGGCTCCCTGTTAATCTGTGCTGATGCCTTTTGAACATCAGGGTTAAGAGACAATAAAGAACATGGGGCAAATGGGATCAAGACAAAAAGGTGAATTAGTGACTTAATGAAGAAAGATCTTGAGAAAATTTCTTCTGAGCATATTTTCAATGTGGGGATAAATGCACGCAGCAGGGAAGAAAATACAAGAGAGAGGCTATAGGAGAGAGTGGAGAGGGTGAATTTAACTGACAATAGATCACTAGAGCCTGTGCTATTGCATTTAGAGGGTTACAAGGCTAAACATCTTTGTATTTAATGGAAGATGCTCCTAGAATTCTCAAAAGCAAAAGACGGAGAGAAAATCTGCTGCCTGGGAACTTGAAAGAGATGCACTTTTGAGCCTGGCATCTGGAAAGCTGCAAATCTATTCAACGGAGAGACCCAACAGATCCATTTCTTCTCTTCAGCACGGCAGGGAACAGCCTCAGCCCCGAGGGATTTACAGTCACCGAGGCCGTTCCCAGGTGTGCTGCATGTCCTGCCCCACCTCTGGGTCCCTCCAGGGTTAATTCACCTGCAGCTTAGGTTGAGAGGAAGAGTTCTCAGGGGCTTTCACCATTATCCATAGATAAATGCTCTTCTTGACCAAGGGATGAGGAAGGTTTGCTTTTTTTGGGAAGTGTTTGCCGACAGCATGTCTGGCATTTTCACAGTGAAAAACTTCATGCCCCTTTGCTGAAAATTCCTGTTGGGTATTAATCAGATTGGACTTTCCAGGGCCAGGACCAAACTGAATGGTTATAATTCAGAAAACCACCATAATTTCCTAATTGTTATCTTCACTAGAGTTTTACCACACACTATTTAAATCAAAAAGTCACCCTTTTGTCGTAGGGAAGGCACACTCTGTAGGTAACCTGCCCTCTCTAAAAAACAATAAATGATGTTCTTGGAGAACAGAGATCTAAGGATGTTCTATAGAAAGGAATAACACGAACAAAGCTGCACCATACATTAAAACTGGCAAAACTGCTTAAGGCAATCCAATTGCATTTTTTTATTAGTATTGTGTTGTGATGCTAAACAGAAAATGACAACTGTGAATAAGATAAAGGTCTTCATTGCCCATGAAAAATTTAAATTGTTACTTTAAGGAAAGATTTTTTTTTTTTTAAACACCATAAAACATTTATGATAACACTTTACAAAATTAGGAAGGGGAGAATTGGCTTGAAGTCTTCTAAAGCCATTAAATTTGCATGCTGTTGTTCAAAGCAATGGTTAAAAAAGCAACAAAAGGAAAAGGTCTGGAAGGCATGAATATATATATATTTAAATATATATTTGACAGCTTTATCTGAGAATCAGAAACCTGGCACTTGAGCTAGTTTAGGGCTCAATGAAAGTTTTATCTGTGGGTTAGGCTGAGAATTTCTGAACAATTAGTGACTGAGGTAGAACATGAACTTTCCACACTACATAGGGGAGAAGAGTTTTGTTCCCAGTCGATACTGGACACAGCCCAGCCTGGAGAAAAGGCTTCCCTGTAGAAACAGTTTCTGAAAATTCAGTAAAAAAGCTTTGTTTGTCATCAGTCTAGGTGTGTTTAGAGAGAGGCAATAAGTTTTGGAGATGGCGGTAGGTGAAACTACAGCGGGGGCTTACTGGGAAATAACTGCCCATGGGAGTGTGGGGAGCAGAGCAAGGAGGAGCTGGGGCGCAGGGAAAACCATAGATCCACCGAGCCCATGCAGTGAATATCACACCTCCTGTTGTGTTGGGGGGGACGGGTCCCCGATCACCCCCACCTGCCTGGGGAACAGTGGCGCGCTGGCCCTGTTCTCCTCCCCGGCTGCTGGGAGAAGCCCTCCCTGCTGCTCTGATGGCAATCAGCTCCCGCACCGCCCACCCAGTGAGGATAGCAATTTGTCCCTTTTTTAAGAAAAATTAATTGGGGCACAGGAGTAAATGGAAGGACTTCAAACAAACCAGTGACTCCGGCTGGAAAAGCTGGCACTTGGAAACCAAACAGGAGCAGCAGCAACATCGTTGTGTGTCATGCTGAACTCGGAGAGAGACTTTTGAAATCCCGACTCTCTGCACACTCCGGTCGCTGGAGCGGCGGGAAACCCGCTCGCTGCATTTTGCTGGTTAGTAATTACATTTTTCATATTTTATTTATTTCCTCAAAAGAAACAAGTAATTATTACACAATCCTTTCCCCATACCACTTTGGAAGATTTATCAATTATAATCTAGGAGAATGGCCCCATGTTAGACTTCAAATGCGTCTCATTAAAGGTATTTTTTAGGAAGAGTGGTGGAAAAACAAAGAACTGCTGTGCTGTTGTCTTTTACTTCTCTTTAATGTTGGGTTCAGAAGTAATGATGTTGGGAACAATCATTCTTCAAGCCTCCGTTTCCTTGTGTTTACTCATTAAACACGAGAACCAGGTGCTCTCACGGGGAAATGCTCGTTCTAACATTGGCTTTAGAAATCAAAAGTCTCTTCACTTTCGCTAACAAGCACAGCGTCGCAGGGAAGGGACCAGGAAAAATGCAAGCAGGACCTGCTTTAAAAATGAAATACTAGTACCCAGCCCTGCGATATTAGCTCATAGAAGTTGTCCTGATTCTAGAGATATATTGGTGGGAGGCATATGATGAGAGTGTTCACGCTGCCTAATGTTCGTTCTCAGCATTCAGAGCTCCCTGCATCGCTCCTGGTGAGAGAGAGGCTCCTTTAGGAGTGGCTCTGAGCAGCAAAGCTCAGCTCCTGCTCTCATCCTCCTCCGGAGGTACCCATCCTTCTCCTCTGATGAACTGGGGGAACCAGCTCCCTCGCTCATGCAGAGTGCATATCGCCATGGGAGGTGTTTCCAGCTTTGTGATATCTCGGGAGCAATTCCATGACCTAAATGAAGGTGTCTCGTGCCACTTTGAGCTCCTCAGGGCACACAGGAGATCTGTCCATGCCAACGGGAGCTTTGTGCCTTCCAATGGAGCGTGCAGAGGTTGGGGAGGTGCCCCAGGCACCTAAAGCTAGTGTTTAAGCATGTCTCCACCCCAGGTGTGATGTGCTGCCCAGATGCGGTGGGGTTGCATCGGGGCTGGAAAGAGAGAGGAGCTCTTGCTACTGGGGGACGTTCACTCAGTTTTGTTGAAATTTCTGTAGGCAGAAGTTAGGAGCCCGGAGTACAGGTCCGAGCTGTAAAGCTGCCTTGACTCTGAAAGCTTCTCTGTCGCCTGTGCCCAGAATATTCATAATTTGATACCAATATTTGCTGCGAATCACCTTTGTCTCCTATGGCAATGCGGAAACAGGAAAACTCAGGGTGAAGATCTCAAGCTGATTTTCTTCCGCTAGCTTTTTGTATGGGGAATAGCTGGTTCTGACAAGCATAGGGAAACAGCATTTATCTGTTGTATGGATGCCACCACCAACTCTGGGAGGGAGGAAAATGCTCTCCCTTTGGATGGATGCAGAGAAGGTGGAACAAATCCAGATGCACAGGAGGCAGAGAGGGCTGCAATGCAACAACTTTTCTGTGTAGAAAATCCCTTGGGTATTTTGGTGGAATGCTGAAAACATTCATATTCCCACAAAGTGGTTGAAATTTTCAAGAAAAAAAAAAAGTAAATTCTTCTTTTGTTGTGGAGTGGAAAACTATTTCTGCAGGTAATGCTTTTTTGCAACCTTTCAACCTATCCTAATTTTAGCACCACTTTGGTGAAGCTCAGGGCTGGACCTTTATTTGCGCCGATTTAAACCAGTGCCTGCCCCCAGCTGTGAGCGACAGGACTGGCAAAGGCAGCGTGTGCTCAGGGCACCAGCCAGTCCGATCAGGTGCCGACCTCCATTAATAATTATTCAAACTATGAAACCAGGTCAAACTATGAAACGGGGTTTTAGATGCAGCACCTTGCTGGAGGGCTGCTCCTGCTCCCGTCTGCTGCACGGCTCTGCTCGCCAAGCTCCCACACCTCTGAGCGATGCCATTGATGCAGAACCTGCAGATCTGGGTTAAAAGCTGTGAATGCTGCTCTCCCGCTTCCAGCCCACCTTCCCAAGAGCCAGTCGCTTAAACTTTTTACTTGTCCTGCAGGAAAGCCTGTTAGTGGGAAGATATCAAGGGGAATCTGTATAGATGTGATTGGCAAGCTGTGTTCTTAGTTCTTGGTGGTTTTTTGAGTCGTCGTCTTTCTGCTCTCCTGCTTCCAGCCCACCTTCCCAGAGCCAGTCGTTTAAACTTTTTACTTGTCCTGCAGGAAAGCCTGTTAGTGGGAAGATATCAAGGGGAATCTGTATAGATGTGATTGGCAAGCTGTGTTCTTAGTTCTTGGTGGTTTTTTGAGTCGTCGTCTTTTCCCCAGCAGTGCCTTTTAATTCTGGTTTTATAGCTGACCTTGTTACTGTTGTTAGTACAGTTTTTTCCTTTCCCCTTTTTTTCGGTGTAGCACTTCTGTAAATGTTTTTGTTCTTTGTTCTAGTTCACTGTCCCTTTGAGGTTCCCTCTGATGTCTAGTCAGTGGCGTGTTTTTGATAAATTCTTCCCTGGCTGGTGCATCTTCTCTCCAGGTATCAAAAATCAGGGCAATGGTTACTGAAGGGACGCTCATTAGAGTGATCTATGATTTCACCGCTGCTGCCTCCACGAAGGAGTGGGTGCCTCCAAGTCAACACATGGGCCAGCATTTAAACAAAGAAGCAGGAGACCTGCCCTTTCGGACCCGGCGGGTGAAACCTCAGCCGAGCGCTGGGTCTTTGTGCATGGGGCTTTGATTGCCAGAGTGTGATGGGGAAAGCAGTGCGCTCTGCAAACTACCTGCCAGCCGCATCCCGTGGCAGCCCAGCCCCATCCCTGCCATCAAGGGGCAGGAGCGGTCTCCTGCACAGTCTCATGCAGCAGAACTGTGCTGGGAGGTTCAGGGTGAATAACTGAAAAATGAGAAGCATGGCAAAAAGAGCTCTGTTTTCTACCTCTTTATAATGTCTTCTTGCAGTGGGTATGAACGGGGCTGGAAGACAGACACAGGACTGCTCCAAGAAGGCTGGAAAGTTCCTAAAATCCTGCTGGCCCAACAGCCATGTTCTGGAGTTGACCTCCTGGCTGCTCCATGAGAAGCTGAACTGGCTCTCACCCCCCCAGTGGGTATGCTGACCTGAACCAAGTCCTTGGCTTTGAGCTCAGCCCAACCAAAAAAATGTGTTCTGCAGCAGAACCCAAGTCACACGCAGTTCAAAGCATTTCTTTTATTCGTTAAGGGTTCAGTGTAAAGCTCTGCCTCCCTGGGAACCTCTTTTTCTATCCAGCTGTCCCCAGGCACCAAGAGATCACTCACTGCACAAGGTGCTTCTGAACTTGACAGAAAATTTGTTGCGTCTTCTTGAAGTCCTCTATGGCCAGAGAGCAGAGCAGGGAGGACCAGGTCCTTTGTACTGGCCAAATGGGAACTGGGGAATCTGGGGATCCTCATAAAAGGGAAACTAGCAGTCCCACCTCTGTACTTTCCCAGCATAGACCTTTTGTCTTGGATTATTCAGGAACCTTTCTTGTGTTATGCATGGTAAATAGGCTTTCCTTGAGTCTCTCTTATGTTAGAGGTTTAGCAACACAAAGGGCTTTGTTCTGGTTACAAGCATGGCAAAGAACATCGCTAAGGTTTGTTTACACCAAAGGGCAATGGCATAATAATCCTCTGTGCATCATGCAAGGGCTTGCAACAGGAAAGGTAACGTCTAATGACCTTCATTTCTTAAATGCCTTCCAAACTCCTCCTCAGACACTAGAGGGTGAAGCTCTGCAATTCCACTGAAAACTAAGTAACAGAGGGAAAATGAGCCACTGAAAGGTCAAAGACAGTGTCTGAGCCAGGAGACTTGGCGGCTTTGATTATGTCAGCGCTGCCCTATATTCTAAGAACCTTCAGGAAATTAAAGAAACTCTGAGTTGGACAAAGCTGAAGTTAAAAACAAGATTGAATGGCCTTTGGCAATGCCTTTTGTACTTCTGAAACACTGCAAGATGCTTTTCCCTAACCAGGCAGGTCCCATTGGCAGTGCTGAGGATCCAGCAAAAATTCTGCTGGAGTCCAGCATGACAGATTGCCAGGACCCTCAGCAAAGCAACTCAAACAAGGTAACCTTGAAATAAATTCGACCTTAAATTCTCTTCATGGTTTCACTTTAGGAATCAAACCAGCTGCCAAGTGCAAACACTGGAAGGAGATTTTTTAATTTAACATTAACTTTTGCTTGTTACAACTTGATAGGCATATTCCAAATGCATCACTATTTTGTTCGAACTCTAACTCACTCCTCCACACCTGCCTAAACTGCTGGTGACTTTCTCAGTTGGATGCACAACTACACGTCCTGGTGCTGAGCTGTGTCAGCAAACACTGTGCCTCGCTGCTTTCAAAAGATTGCAAAATGCTTGTTTGGTGCCAATGAGCAAGCTTCGTGCAGCCAAAAATGAAATGCAAATAGGAGGTTTGGCCCATTGCTGGTGAGAGTCTTCAAAGTAGGACTCCCCTTCCTGTGATGTGAAGACTTTGAGATGGAATCCCCCCGAGCAAGAACAGTTCTCAGAAGGGATGCCAGCACCTGGTAAAATCAAAGCTTTGAAGATGGGCCTCCCCATTGATAGAAGTCTTTGCATAAGTATCCTCCTATCTCCTCTGATGCCTTTCCAGTGTCAGCAAACTGGAAGCTACAAAATCAGGAGAGGGGTGGGATCCCTCTGATGCACCCTCACTGGAACAGCAGGTCTTGGGTTTGCTGGAGGCTACCACCCGACCGCGCGGATGGTTCAGACTGACCTTCTGTCTGACTAAAGGGTCTGGCAGGGGAATTCTAGCAAATCTCGCTGGGGTGGTTGGAGATGTTATTGCCCCTCCACTCTCCCTCCCACTGGAGGGGAAACCCAGCGGCTTTGCTGAGATGGGCAAGGAAGGGAGGCTTTTCCACCAGCCTCTGCAGGGCTGAGTCTTTGATTCCCTGCTCCCTAAAAGCAAAAACCTCCTGCACGGGCAGGGCAGGGAGATAATGAGGCAGTAAGGGCACCTAAAGCTTTTACCGATCTCATCTCCTTTTTGGATCTCCCTGAGGGAGATGATGGTGTGGCAAGCGAGGGTAAATACTAGAACTCTTCTTCACTGTATCATTGTGGCATCTTCCAATGGAAGCACGACGCTTTGAACCACCTCCTCCCCTGACTTTCTCCAAACGAGAATTAGTCACTTCATCCTCGTCCCAGAACCAGCCTTTCCTCCTCTTCCTTAGGCTGTTCTTCACCAAAGCAATGCATTCTCTGCATCAGGCAGGGTATAAGATGGCTCACAAATTATTTTATTATTATTTGATTGGGCACCCTTTTGTTTTAATGTACGACTTGCTGAATTGTAATGAAAATTTATTTTTTGGTCTAAATTCTCTCTTTCCTTATAGAGGAGCATGAAAGCTCTCATTTTTCCTCATCCCTGAAAGGTTCCCACTAACAGAGCATACAACGCAGGAAGGGGTGAGGCTTCATCTCACTTTTTATCCTCTCCTCTGATCAAGTGACACTGCTTGGCACCCAGCAATACCTGTCTTGGAGCCTGCTTTGGGGTGAGGAGTGTCCTCTGGCCAGGAAGGAAAGGGCAGAAATAAAAAGAAACCCCTCAGGCTCTCCTCGGGAAGAGGAACTGGGAGTGCAGTGGCCCGGGCACATGGGCTGGGAGAAAGGTGTTGGCTGATGAAGTGTCCATGCAAGTAATTTGACGTATGCATAAAGGGCAGAAGGAATCTGTACGTCACTTTCTGGTTCTGTTCCTTAGGAGACCAACATGGTTTGTGTTCCTGAGAGCAGAGCTGATAAGAGAGATGTTTCTCCTCTGCTTGTCTTTCTCCAAGTCCTTGAAGATGTGGTCTTCCTAGGTTTGGGTATTTGAGAGGAAGAAAGAATTTCACTGCCTCTGTCCACCAGACCCCAAACTGGAATTCTCCGTTAAACATGAAAGTATGTTAAAACTGCACATATCAGTCTTAATGAATTATCTGTTTTAAAAGGGGAAAACAGTGAAGAATTGCTGGTGTAAGTGTGGAATAAGATTTTTTTCAAAGGAATTACCCCAGCCAAGGCCCAGGATAAAAGTATTTTCAATAATAGCATTAGACCAAGAAGAAGCACAGCAAGAAATGCCAAATGTAGTCTCTAAATGCTTAAGCAACTTGAAATCTGAAGATGAAAAGGCACTGTATACTAACTATTTACCCTTATTAATGCTGAATTGTACAGAAGTACATTTATATTTTATACCTCTTTGAACTGGGAAATATGTATAATTCCCACAAGAGGATAAAGTATTTTTGCACTGAAGGATTAGAGAGGTGCTGATTAGAAGACAACTTAAGGTAGAGCTCTAAAAGGGACTTTGACAGTAGGTCTGGCCGCTGCTCTTGTACTTTCATTAGTGCCCAGAATTGGTGGGTCAGGTCTACATTTTGTGAGCAAAAATTATGAACGTGAATGTTGAGTAGTCCTAGCAGATCTCAAGCAAACTGCTGGGTTATTTGAAGGCAGGGTTCTGCTTAAAAATCAAGGGGCTGACAAATGTCTTTGACCATTTTCCAGCCTTTGTGGTGGTCTCACCACCGTGACCCACTGGACTTCGTCCACCTGCAGCCCCAGCCTTTGTACGGCGCTTACACCGCGGCACATCTCCTCGAAACTGAGGAGTGGAAAGTGCTTGCTCTTGCTGAATGTTCCTGTTTGAACCCAACCCATCATCTCCTTAGATGCATTTCTCTGTTGGGAGGTTATTAAGAGTGACAAGCCTCTAGTAATGTAATCTATCATTTGAATAAAGCAACTGCTGTGTTCTGCAGGTGACTCCTTTGTGGTCACGCTTGGAGGAATAGCGTAAGGAACGATCGCGCATGCCTTTAAACTTCATCGCGGCACACAAAGGGTAGAAAAGATAAATAAAAGCCAAACAGCATTGGCTTGCACCATCGAGCTAACAAGCTCTATCGCGTCAGCTGGAATGGCCAGAAAAGGATGCTGCCCTTGCTGAAACGAGACAGCACCCGGGTCATTTTTATTTGCTTGAATATATCGTCAGATCCAACCACTGGCCTAATAAGGCCAGAAATATTTTCTTGGGAGGACACAGTCCCATTTATCTGAAGACCTTCTGTCCCATGGCTTTGATCTCCGGCATGAGAGCCGAGGGGATGCCAGGCAGGCTCAGCCCATGTCCACTCCTCTGAACCCGCGCTCCTGTGGATGTGTGTTTGGCTAATTGTGGAGCGTGTGTTTACCACGGACCCGCCACTTCGGGCGTGCTCTGGGCTTGGTGCTGGTGCGCAGGAGCACGGCTTTACCTCCTTCAGCCTGGAGCACTGCCGGGGATGGGGGGCAGCAATTTCTAACTGCAAATATGGGTTTGAAGACTCCATTGTACCAACCCACCGTGGGGAGGGGGAGAGGAGCAGATAATGAGCTGCCGCATGATCAACCGCAAGAAGAAGGCATAAAAGGTATAGACCATTAGAAAAGAACAAGGCTTTAAATGCCATCTGAGATTTTAGCTGAAAAGGCCTTTATTAGGTTAAAAAAAAAAAAATCTACATTTAACAATATAGAGTACCCAGTCCTGTAGATTTCTACCACAAACTCCTCTGAAGTAAACTACAAAGGATTGTGATGTTTCTTCTTTCAGACTTTTTTTTTTTTAATATGAACTTTTTTTTAAGGCACCGTATCCCAGTGAACTATCCTCCATTTCTTTTTCTTGCTGAAGCTGCAGATGTACATTATGCTAGTGTGAAAAAAAGCTAATTAAACTGCATAGACTCTGCAGGAGGCAGCGAAGGCCTGCAGTGCACGGGGGATGATTGATTTGGACTGTCACACAGCTCTGCTGGGTGTCATAACTTAGTGACAAATAAAGGATTACAGTGTCCCAGAGTAACTCTCTCCCTTTTATTGTTCACCAGACATCAAAGCACAAAAGCATATTAGCATTTTTAATAAGTAGTTAGGTCAGTCGTGGCTTACAGTTTGGAATTACTTTATGTAAAACTAAAAAATGAAAGAAAAAAACCAAACTTATTGGTAGATTAAAAAATGTAATACCCACAAGGCAGGAGTGATTCTTCCATTGCTTTCGATCGAAAGTGCGTTATTTGTCTAAAACATGCAGGAATGAGAGTTCCCAGCCCATTGTCTGAAAGCTAGATTTCTAGCTATAAAAATAGTATTAAGAAGTTGAAAATATTTTATCAAAAATCCATTATTGAACTTCCAGCATTAGAGGCCTGCGTGGTGCATTATTTGTGTATATTTCATGGGGACCGCATTGTTTTCTGCTTACAATTAGCAATATAAAATTATTAAAAAAAAAAAAATCACCTTATCTCTAATGAACATGTATCCCTGTAAATAAAATTGTGAGTATCTTGTATTTTTAAGAAAGCATAATTTGAGGGTGTTTACTTTAAATAAATAGAACTTAGATATGAAAATGTGAACGAGGATGGAATAATGAAGCTGGTGTTCTTATCAGGATACAATTAGCTCAGCATAATTGCTAACATTTCCCTTTGAAGTGGGCAGAGTCCTGTTTGATGGCGCTGGTCTGCTCTGCAGAAGCAGACGGAATGGCACGACCGGGATAACGTCTGCGTGCAAGACACCAGGCTGGTCCTCGGGCACTGTGCCTGTGTGTTCACAGTCTCAGACTCTGCAATCCAACAGCAGCTGGAAAATGTCACCTCTTGGATGGAGACGACCCAAGTGATGGCCATGACTCCCAGCCATCAGAGCTCTGTCACCGTACCGCTGGTGGAGAGCCTGCTCCCAGGATTGCATGCCTTAAGATGTTTATAAATACCATACAGGGCTTGAGCTAAATCTTTATATAAGAGGATCTTGGCTGAAACACCGTTCTTTACAGTGGAGTTGATCAAAATCAGAGAAAGAGTGAGAGGTGAGGTTGGATGGCCCCAAAGCTGCTCCTCCATCACTGCCCAACCCATGTCCACGGGCTCCGGTGGCTGGTGTCAGCGAGCTCCGGATCCGGCCATGGCCAGACTGAGATCCCCTGTCTTCCCTGCAAAAAGGCTGCAATTCATCCACAAACCCCACTCTCCTCAGCTCCCCTCTCAATGGCATAAAAGTGACAGAAACCTTATCAACATGTGAGATGTACTCACTAAAATCAGTTTATTCACCCCAAAGCACTAGCACATTTTTTGATCGCTAGTGTCACTGTTGCTGTTGTAGCACTGTCATTAACACGCTGCTATTATCTTTCATGCTGGTGTTTGGGAAATTAACCCTTTACTGCCTGCCCCCTTTTATCTCAGTGTTTCCTTGCATCCCTTGCTGTTACTGCACATTCCATTGCAAGCACAATCCGGCACTAAGAGCATCAAGGATGTTTTTGGTAGCTGGAGCCACATTTTCTGAACCTACCCTGCAAGATGAGCAAGGAACTCAAAAGTTTCTTCCGCAGTTTGTGTGAAAATGCCACATTCAATGGGACACTTAACTGAGCTCCTCTGGGATGTGCCCGTTGTGTCCTGGATGGCCCGGCCCCCGGCGAGAGCTGACGGTACCACCAGACTCCAACAATGGGACAACTGCATCCTTCTGTGCGGACAGCAGCCTGTCCTGGGGGGCATCTTCGATTACTCCTTATCTAATTAATTGTAAATTTCTCGTTTTCTTGCTCCTTCCTTGCATTTTTGCAGGTGTACAGGCTGCCCTCCTACCCCACCAGGACCGACAGGCTTCCCTCTGCCAAGGGCAGCAGCAGCTTCCTGCCCCACCAGGACCGACAAGGCTTCCCTCTGCCAAGGGCAGCAGCAGCTGGAGTGGAAAGGCTGCATTAGGAAAGAATAATGTGTGTTTTTAAGCTGTCTCTTTATATAGCCTAGGAGCTGAAAACGAGGAAGAGAGCCAAGATCTCTGTGGAGCTCCAGCAAATATGCCATTGACCATCAGTGGTGCAAGACCACATTTAGGGAACTGCTGGAATGGGCCGTGACAGCTGTAAAGCAGATCCAGTTTTCATATTATCCCTGGAGAGATGATTCCTCCTTTTTAATAACAATTCTTTTAATACTATTTTAAATGAAAACTTCATTTTCTTGGTATGAAATTCGCTTTTTTAAAAGAAAATCAAATAATTTACCAGGTGAAGAAGAAACCTGGCACTTGGATACCCATGTGATAGGCACCTTATAAATACTTGTGATAAATAAGAAAAATTGTCAGGAGAGTAATCTGAAGAGTCTGTCTTTCATTTTCAAAGACATGAAAATATTTCTCAGTTAAAGATGAAATAACATTATTAACCCATCATCTTGTTCCTACACAAAAGGCACTTACGATACAGTGGAGATGTCCAAAGAGTACAGAACTGTATTCACCATTCTGTAGATGCCAAAACACTGAGACACGGTGCAGGAATTTTTGATGATGGAATTTCCACCTAAACTTAATTTCCTTTCTTTGGTTCAAATAAAATCTTTCATTTAATTTTAATGTAGTGCTTTTTAGTAAATCCAAACTTACCAGACTTTGGGGCATTTAAACCTACATCCAGAACTGAATTTCGCAGTCTGAATCCATCGCTAGGATTTGTGTGAGTTTGTCACAATGGGTTTTGATTATTGTGCATTCTCGGGGCTACAAGGACATGATGGAAGAGTCTGTCTTCGTGTTACAGATGAGCTGGAAATCTCAACAGGACACAGGATCTGAATGTATGAGACTCTTAATCTTGGCAGGGGTCAGCAAGTCTCTTCTGTACTCACACTACAAAAGACGATTTGCATGAGGATTGTTGCAAACTCCAGTCCTCAGGATTTTATTTTTTGCAGTGACTTCCCTCTTCCCCTAAAAAAGAGCCAGCAGCGTGAACTGATTTTATTTTCTGTTGGACCCATCAGCATAATTTATGCATACCTGCTATGCATTTCCCAGTTATTTCTCTCAACCTTTCTGGGATCTGGGAGTCTTTCTGTTTGTGAATCCCGTAAGCTCACTTGCTCTTGTAATTTGGGAGGCTCCCACATATTTTAAAATGATGGCTTCATTTGTTTTTCCAAGTTCTTACTGAATCACTTGTTGGTGTTCAAGTGACATTCCAAGCACCAGATTAATGAAAGTGCCTTTCTTCTTTGTACAACTTCTATTACGTCAGAAATTTCTCTGCACACACCCCAGTTCCAGTTATCTGATTGATATACTCGGACATCACGCATGAAATATGCCTTTATTCGTGTATTTGTGTCTATAAACTGAAAAGGACCCTTTATTCTGGAGGAAGAGTCCTGCAGCTCGGAGCTGAACTGCACAGCTCCATCAGCAGTTAAGCTGGCCGCTCGCCAAAAACCAGTCTTATCTCTTCAAGCAAAATCGGTGGAAGGAACCACAAGAGTGAATTTTGAAAGATCCATTTGGAAAAAAACCCCACAAGCTCATGCTGTCACTTCAAACCCATGGCCGGCGGATGCTGGCTGGCACACGCGGCCTGCCGGCCCCGCTCGCGGCGGTGGGGCTCCTCTCGATGCCCGCTGGGGAAGCAAAGGGCAGAGTTTATCTGACCCTAAAAATCATTACCTGAGGACTTTGCTTTTAGGGCTGCATGCTTCGTGTGCTGCACAGCATGGAACAGAGACACCTGGAGGGGGAGTTGGGAAAGCAGC
>NW_010102710.1:56646-56881 GCF_000699245.1 Pterocles gutturalis
CCAGCGGCACGGGTGGAAAAAGGCCCCTGGGGGGCCAGCCCATCTCGGACGTGATGCATAACCGCATCCCAGACCAGCTGGGGTCTGTGTCCGTTGTTCCTGGAACTGCCTAACTGCCTGCTGTGGAGATGAAGTTGAGGATGAATATATAAATATATATATATACACACATATAAAATATTTCATTCTCTCCCTCTACTCTGCTCTCATGAGACACACCCCCCCCCTCCCTGCA
>NW_010102710.1:57035-71033 GCF_000699245.1 Pterocles gutturalis
CTTCCAGCACCTTCCAGTGCTGAAAAGGGGGCTACAGGAGGGAGGGACTCTTCACAGGGTTGTAGTGATAGGATGAGGAGTAATTGTTTTAAGCTGAAAAAGGGGAGATTTAGAGGAGATATTAAGAAGATGTTTTTTCCTGTGCGGGGGGTGAGGCAGTGGCCCAGGTTGCCCAGAGAAGCTGTGGATGCCCCATCCCTGGAGGGGTTCAAGGCCAGGCTGGATGAGGCTTTGGGCAACCTGGGCTAGTGGGAGGTGTCCCTGCCCATGGCAGGGGGTGGCACTGGATGGTCTTTAAGGTCCCTTCCAACCCAACCCATCCTGGGATTCAATGATTTGCAGTGGGTGTTTATCACACAGCAGCCTCAGCCAGACGAGGGCACCATTGGGCTTGGGCGCTCGACGTCCCGAAGCCCTTCTGGCCCAGGAGGCAACACCTGACAGGCAGAGGAGAAGCTGGTGGAGAAGTGGCAGCGTGCCAATAACAGGGCTCTGGTTGTATTTGTGAGCCTGAGAGGAAAATCATGGCCATCACCTGCAGATCTGCTGTGCGAGGTTGTGTGAGCCGGACAGTGGGAAGAGTCGCCAGCTCATTTACATCTCAGGCTGCCTGCAAACGAGAGTCTAGCGGCAGCCTGGGAGAGGCTTGCAGGGTACTGCTGCTGAGAAAGGTGGAGAGGCCAGCACGGGGCTCAGGTTCCTTTCTGTGGTTTATGGTCTGATGTTCTTGGGCTGCTGGTGTCCTCCCTGCTGAGACCAGCTGGGATCGGGAGCACCAAGCCTTCATCCTGGACGATACTGGTCTGAGGGCAAAATGGGACCTCTGGGTGCTGTTTCCTGCACTCTTTTTATCCCAGGCATGGACACGTGGGAGAGTTTGGATAAGAAGGTGAAGTGGGAGTTCTTTCCATGCACCAGGAGGCAGGTGGAGCTGGCTGTAGTTTTGACCCTATAAAAAACCAAAAAACAAGTTTTAGTTCTGCAAGAGCCAGCGATGTTCAAATCATGACGTGTCCCACCAAAGCCTGGAGGACTTTGTGTTTCACTGGCCCTGGCATCCATCATTTTAAACCCCATCCCAGGACTTTGACTTCCTCTTTGGAAAATGCCCAAGACGTGGGGCTGCTCAGACAGGCCATTTGCTGAAGGATTTCCATAATCCACGAGCCATTAACAACCTCACACTAAATGGCACCTTAGCAGGCGGGCCCAGCAGAGAAGCCAAAGCCCATAGGGGCTTAATTTCTCTCCTGTCCCTCCTCAAACTGAGCCACAGCTAATGCCAAAAGGGGTTTATGCCATTACTGCAGAAGTTGTAGGATAAAGTATTTCAGTTGCGAGCTTCCAATACACTTCACTGCTTTTAACACTCTGCTGATCTAAGCATGTGCTGCTCTGGAAGGAGGCAGCAGCATTTGCAAAAAAAAAAAAGCTTTTTGAGAAATATTTGTGCATCCTATGCAAAAGCAAAGCCTATCAATGGCCAAGAGGAGAAGCAAAGCTCCAAAGTCATTTTTAACTGGATGCTTCAAAATACGGGGTAGGGGGGACAGCAGAGCGGTAGCAGCTCTGTGCAAATCCCTAAGTCTGGTCATTTAATATATATTACAGGGTGTGCAGAGGATACACAGACTTACAGGTATTTTAGGGAGCACAGAACAGTTTTCATGCTTGTGCAACCGCAAAGGACTTTTTTTTTCCCCTCCCCTTCATTTTTCAGCTGAAAGACAAATGAGCTAAAATGACAGAGACAGAATGGAAAAAATAAGCAGACTTGGATCTGGACTAAATATACGAGCAGGATAGAATGTTAATTTTACCCAGATTTGGTTTAGCTTGAGAAAAAACCACCACTTTGTCTCTCGGAGCTGTCTGCATAATGTATAAATGTGCTGCTTCCCGGTGTCACTGCAGAACTGACAGCCACGGCCAGGTCGGCTTCGTCTGCTCTAATTACCCCTCTGTTGGGGATATTTCCTATCAGCACATGGCTTCTCTAAACACACATGCTGCCAGAGTGCTAGGGGTGAAGCTGGGAGTCTTAACTTCAAGTTTCCTTGCTCTGGTTGGCTTGCATCAGACTTTAAATAAAATAGGGGTGAAGCTGCGAGTCTTAACTTCAAGTTTCCTTGCTATGGTTGGCTTGCATCAGACTTTAAATAAAATGGGAGTATTTATGAATTTAATTAAGAATATTAAATCAATTAATAAGACACATATAATTACACAAAGTTAGTTGGGGGCAGTTTGATATGTCAGCTCCTGCTTTAGGTAATTCCTGATTTGATGAAGATTCCCAGCCATCAAATGCTCAGGTAATTAGGGTTCGTCTGTGGCATAAGCTATTTTCAGCCACACACCCCTTACCGATGCACTCCTTCCTCCTTCAGAAACGGAACTTTCAGTTATAATTTAGAGAAAACCAAGGAAATTCCCCCTAAAAAAAAAAAAAAAAAAAATCATAGTAGGACTATAAATGACAATATGATTTTTTTAATTGTTATTGATTTTACTTCATAAAAATAAGAACATTCTTGTGTCAGTGAGTCCAGAGCCCTGTCACTGGCGCAGGTTGCAGGTGAATCGTGGACGGGATAAAGCACAGGAGGAAGCGTTTGGCTGTGGAAAAAGCAGCTGGGAAGAGTGGTGGTGGCCAGCTGATAGGACTGCAGCTGTGCTTTTAGGGTATGATCCTGTTGAGCTCCTGGCTGGGGAAGCTTGTGGTGACCTGGTGGCCGTTCTGCACTGTGTGGGTGACAAACGACATCCCAGGGATGATCCCAGGGTGGGCCTGTCCTGAGCACCAGAGACCAAAATCAAGGGGTTCCAAGGCTGCCTGGGAGTAAGATTGTGTCTTACATTCTAGAGCATCTCTGGTTCACAGCGGCGAGGAGATAGAGAAGAGAAAAATAATTTTGTTTGTAAAATCCTGCTGTCCTTTTCCTCTGTGGCATCTGCTGGGCCAGTTGGGCAAGGAGCACTGGCAGTGAAGGACGGGTAATTTCTGCTTTGCACTGCACACAGAAAAGCCTCATCACGTGTGATGCCAGGAGGATGTCCAAGGGTGGCCTGACCTCCTCTAATAGCAGGAACGTTAAAATATTCTGCTGCAGGATCACAGCGACATCTGAAACTTTCCTTCAGTCATTTTCTTCCCCCTCCTTGTTTCTCATCTCTTTGGGTCCTTTGCCCCATATGTTGCTAATTTTCTGTCTTTTCAAAGCACTCTGTTTCATTTAAAGTCAGAATACATTCTATTCATCACCGTGAATACTAGGGAAAAAAGAGATCTCAGAGGTCAGTGTTCCCCTTAATATATAA
This sequence comes from Pterocles gutturalis, assembly GCF_000699245.1. Lineage (NCBI taxonomy): Eukaryota > Metazoa > Chordata > Aves > Pterocliformes > Pteroclidae > Pterocles > Pterocles gutturalis. Next base: position 60,357 of record NW_010102710.1, read on the forward strand.
AATAAATGAGCAAAGCGCTGTGTTTTTTTCCTTTAGCTTATTACTTTTCTTAATCTACTTTTTAGGTCTGCTGTGTGAGATCACAGGAGGGACTCAAGCAATCGCTCCTAGAAAGGCTTCTTATATATTCTGCAAGAAAGAAGTCCCTCAAAAACACATGCCTTTGTAGTTTGATCTGCTGAGCCAGACTTCAACCGAGCTAATTACTGGTCAGCAAGCTGGCATGCCACTACGGTGACATGCACAAGCACCCAAAGGACTTCCCATGCCAGGAGCTCACTTTCACTTGCTGTCCATTATGTTTACCCACAAAAAAAATTTCCTTCTTCTTTGCTAAGGTATTGCACCTCCACCTTGAAACCTGTGCGAGGGAAGGTAATGAGAGAAAGCACTGGCAGTAAGGTTTTTAAAGTAATAACTCAGTAGATCATAGTCTTACCAAGGTGCAAGTTAAACTGTTAAAATCACTTGAAACTGAGAAAAGCATGCAAGAGGATCTGCTTGTTTAAATTTTGCTGTTGTAGACATGTGATCTGTTTGTAGAAGGTGATCACAGGATTAAACTTCTGGCAGGACTTGTAGCAGATTACCATGCAGCCTGCAAAGAGTTAATTATATCGGTAGCCCACTATTTTCCTGCTTCTCTACAGTTTGCAGTGACAAAAGCTGATGGCTCCCCAGCTGTGACAGTGACAGCAGGGCTTGGGCCAGTCCACATCAGCCCTGGCTGGCTGGAGTCACCCAGGAGGCACGGCCAAGCCCCAAGTCAACTGGAGAGCCAAACGAACTTTCTGTACAAAACCTCAGACCACATGAAAGCGCCTGGATTCGTGTTCTGTTATGAGCTGGGAATCCAGGCCAAGTTAGTTAAAATGTTCAGCAAGACTCATCAAGACTCTGATCTTTGTAGTGAGTCTGGGTCTGAGAATTGAACTAATCCAAGGTTGGACTCCAAAGCAGCCGGGAGGCAAGCATTGGCTGGTGCGGGATGAAGGGCTGAGTCGATGGTGGCTGGATTCTCCCCATTCCTGGGCTGCGTTGCTGCTTCGTGCAGTGGATGGACTGGCTTGAGAACCCAAATCACCCCCAGTGTCAGCCATGGGGGCAGAAGGGGTTGGATTCCCCTGAAATTTTGCTGCTGCTCGTTTGCTCAGATGCTCAGCCGGAGAAGGTCCAGCCCTGGATTTTGAGGGATGCCACACATCAGATGTTCATGCATCTTCCCACTGTAAGCTCGTTTGGGCAGAGACCTGCTGTGTGTTCAGAACACTTGCACAGTGACTCGACTAATAAATAATCTCAGGAAAATTTCCTTCAGTGCTATAAGATGCCTACTTTCATCTGGCAGTACTTCAGGGCTGGCACTTCATCAGTAGATGAACAAAGCCAAGTAATACAGTACAAGTAAAACTATTACAGTCTGGGGTATTTCCAAAACAAGATCCTGAGCAGAAAATAAAAAAAAAATTTAAAAAAAAGAAAAAAAAAAAAGAAGAAGATGGAAAAAAAAGAACAAAAAAAAGAAGAAGAAGAAGAAGGAAAAGAAAAGAAAAAAGGTGGAAGGAGCAAGCATGGAGGGTCTTTAACAGCTGTTAGCTTTGAGCTGTAAACTTGATATAAATAACATTTCTGGCTATTTTGAACAAGTATAGAGGTTGCATATCTGCAAGTGAAAGTTTCTTGCTTTGCAGAATGGCTCCATCAATCTAAATTAAGTGTGTTCAGTGGGAACCAGGAGCGATGCTACTGAAGAAATCACAGCCCAGAAGCCAGCTAGCAGGCAGGCAGCAGTTCTGGGATGCCTTTTCACCACTGGGTTATTTGATCTCTCCTGACGTTGATACAAGTCCTGCAGACGAGTAATGGGTTCTTTTTGAACAACAGGCCTGCAACATTTCTGCATCTGCAATTGAAAACGCTGCGGCAATGAAAGGAAGCAGGGTCTTTTGGGTCTCGTTTCTGGCTCTACCGCTAATTTAATGCATGACCTTGGGCGAGTCAAAAAGCATCTCTGACCTCAGTTTACCTAGTGAGAAGATGGGAGTGGTAACACTTATCAGCCTCTGCGGTCTCCAAGATTTCACTAGGACGTGTTTCGTCAGCCTGCTGAGCCAAGTGAATCATCGCTCTACCCAGCTGTAGGCAGCCTCCTTCCCCGCTCCGAAACGCAACCTCTCCTTACAGACCGATGGTAACACACGCTCATAACTCAGTGGTGGAGAGAGTTATAACCTGTTCCTGAACTCTAGCAACGGAGCATTTCCAGGCAAGTATGCTCTGGGCTAATCCATCACGATATCATCCTGCTGATCACCTGATGCTTTCCACGAGATACACTCCGTGCTTGCAACCAGGAAACAAAACCGCTCTTGGGAAGGCACACACGCTTCAAAGCCTGACTTTCCCATCTCGTGCCACATTCGCCTTGCACACAATTAATTTAACACCCAGCTGGTAGTCAAATTGGTGCTTCCTGAGCATTACGGTTTTTAAATTGCTTTCTTAATGCTTTCTGCTCTATCAGGGCTGTCCTGCTGAGGAAAGGGCTGGTATCTTCTCCCGAATTCAGCTTTTCGCTCAGCATTGCTGTACAACAGAGAACAACACCCCTGTTGTAAATGTGACTTTTTATCAAAGATGCCCAACAGGCATCTCTCCAGAATTCCTGTGAATCTTCCGTGTCTGGAGGTGGTTTCAGATCTGGGTTCGTTAGACCTTGCGTGTTACTCACTTAATGGGGACACTACCCATTGTGCATCCCAGAGCAGCGAGGGGACCCCTCAGCCCTTTGCTGGGGATGATTTTGGTGTCCAGCTTAGCACGTTGTTGCTGTTCTCTCAAATGGGGATCGGATTCTAGCTCTGGGAGCCAGGAAGCCAAACCGAATGGCAGGTAGCAAAATCTATAGCAAGTCACAATAGTTTCCTTAAGCTGCAAGGGAGGGAAAGAAGGACCCTGCACGAGCCATCCCATGATCCGTGCATCCACGGCTATTGAAACTCTCTGATCCCCCTGTTTGAGATTTAGCTGCAACATCCCATTTGTTACAAGCAGATATGTAAAGTCTCCTTGGTATTCAGGTTCATTTAAAGATTTACATTTTGTATTTCCTTGCTCTTTTTCTGACGATGTACATAAAACAGAATTGTAAATGTTTAGGAAAATCAAAGCTATTCTTAGATGCTTGCAATTCCACTAAGTTTGTATTCTCTAATTTGCGCCATGAAAGGAAAAGGAAATCTGGGAGAGGAGTTTGTAGTTTGCTTTCTGAGGTTTTCTTTGCTGCCTTGCCATTGAAACTTGGGGCTCAGAGTTCTGTTTCCCAAAGCAATTTGAAAGTCTTCTCAGTACCCGTTCCCTCCGAAGGACGTGTCTGCAGCTGCCTCTCCTACCTTTCCACGGAGCTGTAGTGGAGAGTTTTAATGTTAATTGCAAGAGAACCAGCTCCAGCAGAAGTCCAGAGCTCAGATAGACTCCTCTACCCTGGCAAAATTGGGGATATATGAATAAATTCTGCCTAACTGGTTTTTACATAAATGCCATGATTTTCAGGGTAGAGTGCATCGCCCAGCACAGTGCTGAGGCATAGCCACGGCCATAATAACCTTGATTCTTAAAATTGTGAGCCAAAATGCCAATTTGTCTCTTACCCAAGTACTTGGCCAGCGCCATTGGTGCTAATAGCTTCACAGTCCATCCCCACGTGCATCAGAGATTGTAAACTACTACGGGGGGAGCAGGAAGAAGTGGTTTCAGATTAGGATCTCTGGAAGAAAATCACTCCCCAGGTAAATTCAAGCTAGATGAAATCTGCCCTTCTTTTTTCTTCTTTCCGCACAGTCAACACCTTGAGAAAGTTCAGCCCCACAATACCAACTGGGAAGGGAAACGCTGAACAAAACTCCCAACCGGCAGAACAAGAATTTTCAAAGAAATGAGAATTGCATTCCCTGAAGCCAGCCCCAACACTGCTCTTGGGTGTCTGCTTCTGAAGCTGAAATTAAAAAAAAAAAAAAAAAAAAAAAGTAGGGTTGTTACTTCACCCTTTGCCCAGGTTTGCAGCTCTGTAGGAAATGTAGATTTGTCCAAACAGAAGCCTTGTAGTGGCTGGGTGGCTCAATGAACAGAGCTCTGGAGTGGAATTCAGGAAAATCAAGCCCTCTTTCCTGCTCAGCCACTAGTCTGTTGGAAAAACCGAACACTTTCCTCTCAACATGTGCGGTAATGGGAATTTCCAGTCCAGAGAAAATTTCTCACATCTGAAACATTCCTCTGAATTAGGAGAAAAAAAAAAAAAATCCAAGATGTGAAATTTTCCACAAATGGAAAATTTCGTTTTTGGAGAATGCAAAGGAGAACATTCCTCCACTCCCGCGTTCAGCTGCCGGCTCACTGTCCCCGTGTCCTGCCTGGCTCCAGGGACCAGCGAGGTCCCACGGCTCTGGCTGGGGACGAGTGGCAAGGCTGGAGCCCTGAGGAACCTGCTCTGAAGCTACTGATGAAAATCATTAGATAAAAATTTGACGTAACAGATTAGTTTTGGTGATGTTTTTTTTTTTATTCTTCTCTTAAAACGTGCTACCAACTGGCATGGAGAGCACACGCGCTAAAGACAAACGTGCCTGTTGTAGGGGACCTACCAGGGATATTCAGTGAAGGATGTGCCAAACTTATTACCACCCCTTCGACAAAACTGTGCTGAATGTCCCCTCATCTGGCTGGCTAAGCCTGGCCAAAGGGCAGGCGTTTAGCACATCTTGGTGAAGTTAGAAGAATTTGACACGGGGTCTTACCTTTGCAAATCAGTGCTGGAGGAATGCTTTGCACATACGATCTATCTCTTGCTCACCAAACCACTTATTAGTTTCAGGCACTGGCCCCTGTATTATTATGGTCTTGATAACTTTATTAAATTCAACCCCAGCTTATTCATCTCATAGAATGGCCCTAACTATTTGTAGATATTTTAAAGTAGCCATCCTTGCATCGTGATCGCTTCCAGACCTCGCTGAGAGACACGCATGTGTTTGAAATGCCTGCTTTCCTTCTCCATTTCACCATAAAGTAGCCAATTTAATTTTGCACAATACCATTTGATAACAACCATGTGTGTGTGTCTTCAACGTTTATATACTTCAGAGAAGGTACTGCTTGGTCAGTGTGAGATAATTTCACAAAGAAAAACGGAACCAGATGTTACTCCTTTTTACTTGGCTTCTCCGTCCGCCTATCTTGTTTCTAACGTCAATCTCCGCTCAGGTTTTCCATTACCTTGGGAAGGGGATACCTTTATACTTTATGTTTTCATTACCAACGTGCCTGACAAAGTGTGCGGAGTAGCTGAGGTAGATGATTATCAGCTTAGCACCTCTGAGGTCATTATTGAATGACAATGATGCTCAGGAGACAAACAGAGGGAGAGAGCGCATGTTGGGTGTGTGTTTGGAGGAGCTCCAAAGAGAGAGGTCAACTTTTGGACCAAATCTCGTGGACAGTGTCCGGATGCCTGGGACACAGCTTTGAGCATGCTGGGGAGGAGCGAGGGGCATTCTCAGCTGCAGCAAATGGGCAGGAAAATCTGCAGGGGAGCAGAGGAAGGGGCAGTTTTAGAGACAGTGTTATTTGGTGAGATCTTGTTGGTGTTTATGGACCTCCTGCCTGGCTGACAGGGTAGGGGTAAAAGTGGCAGTGCTTGGGTGAGTTATTTGTATGTCGGGAAAGAGAAGGGGAATTTCCCTGAAGCTGTAGGGTGGGGAGGACAGAGGGATTTGCTGACAGAAGGAAGGAAGGAGGAGTTTTGCCGTGCAGAAGTGCAGCTGGCCAGGGGACACCCTGCCCGGAGTCTGGAGTGAAAGCAGCAGCCTGGGAGAGCAGATACAGAAGTGCTGGAGACCTGGGAAAGCCCATGTCTCTGAGGCCACAGGTGAGAAGCAGGATCTGATGTTTTGGAGTCACCAGGCAGCTTAATGCTGACAGAGCAAGAGGGAACCATCAGTGACTGCAGCACAAGCTGCCTCCTCTTCCTCACCCCTCCAAACACAGCATGCCAGGGGCACTGAGGTCTCCTCGCTGCCCAGCCCTCGGGGCTGAGCAATCTCCATTCAGACCTGCTGCTGTCACCCAGCACATGGCTTATCTCCATCAGGACTATGAATTTCAGATGGGTCACTGCTGTGCCGGATGGATCCTGAGGACAGTCCGGGTTCCAGCAGTTTTGCTGCTGATGGTCTGGGCAGAAAAGCTGTTTCCTCGCTGGCAACGTTTGTTCTCACGCCCCGGGCTCACAGCTTGCACTGCAAGGAGAGGAGTGAGCGTGTTATCTGTCTGGGTACCAGAGTCTGGGCAGCAGTGTCCTGCGAACGACCCGTCCTTGTGGCAATGACACATCAACCCCAAAGCCACTGTGGAGAACAAGACCAAACACGGATTGAGTGCAGAGATCTGTGAGCTCGAGTTGCCCAGCAGTGTTATGGCAAGGCTGCAAAGTTATGTACAGTCTCATTTACAGGTGCTTTTACCTTCACACCAGCTGTTATTAAGCTCCATTATGAGAACAACCCTTTGTGATCCTCCCGTGACTCACCAGTCCTGTGACATCCTGGCAGGAGAGAGCACTTGGCTGCATCCCGCATGCTGGCGGGGCTGGAGGCGCTTGGAAGGAGCCGTTATTGCAGGGAGTGTCCGGCCTCTCTCGCAGCTGCCTTTCGGGCCAGCTGAGCCGGGCAGGGGTGGATCCCAGAGCAGAGCACGGTCCCTCTGGCTTGGACCCATGGAGACCTGTGGAGTGGTCAGAGCACGATGGCAGCAGTCTGTCAAGGACCTCCAAGAGAGACCAAGTCCTTTGGCTTTGAGGACATCACATGCTTTCTGCTCGTTGCATTTCTTCACCCCTTTTTATTTTGGTTAGAACATGAGCTGAGCATGAGTCTTGCACGTATTACTTTTAGTTAAATCACATCAAATTTGCAGGAAACCCTGTACAGGCATGAGCTGATCTTACAAGTCATGCTCATGGCCATGAATACCCTATGGCATTTGGTAAAGCACTGGGATGGGACAATTCCTCCAAGAAGCTGGCTGGGGTCCTGCAAATCCTGTTACCAGGTGGCACGTAGGCCAACGAGCAGAAAGAATTCTTGATAATCACCATTTCTTAGGGACTAATCCTAGATGCCTTTGCTCTCTCTCACTGCTTGCAGTAATAACAGCAGGTGCCCATGCAGAAATCCTTTTCCCAGCACCTTCTTCATGTCTTTGCTTTCCAAGAGGAAAGTTGAAAGACTTTCTGACAAGGATAGAGAAAAAACACTATCAATTTTTTAAAAGTCTTTTTCTCTTGAATTGTCAACTGTTTGTGATTTTTTTTTTTTTTGCAGATGTTAAAAAAAGTAATTTTGTCACTCTGTACACTTTCAATCCAGTAAATTGTAGGAGAAGGCAATTCCACTGGAGCCCTAACTGGAAGGAAGGAGAGATATTTGCTTAATACATGCATAACTGGCAATTGTCCTGGCAATGTCTCAGCCTCACTGCACCCAAGGTGGCTTTCATCACTGGAAGTAAAATTTGTCTCCACCCTTCCAATTGTTCCTTCCTCCCTTCCTCCCTCCTGCAGATGTCCTGCTGCAGTCTGCCTGAACTAAAAAAATCCAGCTCCTGCCCCAAGCCAGTGAGATGCACAGAGATGAAGAATAGTGCCCTGTGCTGGTCAGCATGGTTGCAACTCCTAATGGTCTGTGCTGGTCCCTACTGGGAAGGTACTGGTGACAGCAGAGCTGTCCCTCTGCCTTGCAAGGTTGGCTGTGACCTTTATTCCCTTCAGGGCTCCTTGGAGCAGCCACCCACAGTCCATTGTTCCATTGATTTCGCTGGATGTCAGATGAGATCTTCAGCTCCTGAGGGCAGGATTATCAGCCTGGGATATCTAAGGTGAAGGCTCAGCTCCGCATAAAGGCATATAGACAAGGGATTGGGCTTTTAGAAGGGTGAGTTCAGGTGTTCATCACTGCAAATTCTGGTTTTGAATGTAGGTACCAAAATCCTCATCCTCAGGTGTGTTACACACAGCATCAGGTATGTAACTCAGGTCACCCAGGTTGAAAAGTACAAAATTCAATATTATGGTGATTTTTATACAGTTACAGGAATTTTATAGTCTAACTTAAACCATGTCATCCAAAGCACTTTGAAAAGCCCTGGAAAAATGCCTTTGAAAGGAGACTGGTTAAGATCTCCCACCCCTCGTTGCTGTTCCTCATCCCACTATCATCCCAACACCCCAGTCCTTATTTTCTAGGTCAGCCAGGCATGGCTTTCTCGTCTGTGAAAATGCTCAGGTCATTTGTTAGTGACAACAGGAGACAGATCTTTTGGTGATGTAAATCAATGTCACTTCAAAGCTCCAATGGAGCAACACTTACTTACACCTTCAGATATCAGATCCTTATGTTTTGCTTTTATGTGTGTCAAAACTCTTTTTTTTCTGAAAGGTAACATTTTGTTGCCAATTTCTATAATTAAGCAACCTCGTTTCTATGGCAATAGACACTATACAAATTAATAAAATAAATATTCCTGCACAGTTTAATTCTGGCAAAGCCATGCTAAAAACCTTTCCATCATTCCTCATTATTAAGGCAGCAAAACGTGCTTAACAGACTATCTTATCAAAATTAGCGAAAACATTAAACTTCCCCAAAAAACCTCCTTTTGAAAAGTTCTAAGCAAGTTTCTAAAATCTCAGAAGTATTAAATCCTCATTAATATAAGCTCAATGTATTTATGGTGTCAAAAATGTGTTTTATAAAAGCCAAAAGCAGAGTTGCACAAGTTGCCTCATTATCAATAATCTAGCATCGTCCCTTTTATGTGTCATTTCTTTACACAATACACTATCATTTATGACTTTTAGCAAATACATCATGGCAAAGGATTACTCTCATCAGAGGCAGTCTTTGAAAAGGATATGCTAATTTCTAGAGAGCAAGAAAACATCAAAACAGTGCCAGCAAATAGCCAAGGGACTTTCATGTCTTAATATCCTTCAGAAGTGCTTTATCTCCTAGTGCAACGTGTATCATAGTATAAACAGGAAATGAAACAGCCAAGGCATCAAAGAACCACCAGTGCATGGCTGTAATTTTAGATCAGGTTTAATAAAGGTTATCTGCAGCAGGCTAATCAAACAAAAGGGTGTATGTTTTAAAGCGCCATTTGATAATTTTCATTTAAGGCTCCCGATCAAAGAGATCCTAACAATGTCTTACTGACTCCAGATAGATCCCTTTGCCTCATTTTTCAAAGTAGCTTCGTTTATTGCTGGTAAAACTGGTTTTGATGTTCTAATTTTTTAGGTGGAGGAGAGATCAGAAACTGCTCTGGTTTCCTGTGCACCTTAATTTGAAAAGCAATAGAAAGACAGCTCAGAAGGAAATGAGCAAAGGCAGCGAGGGTCAGGAAGATCTCAGGGTCACTTCTGCAAGCTCTCGGTGGACCACGATGCCTGGGCAGGGGTTTCCATCCCAAACACGATGCGAGGAGGAGAAACACACCCGGCCAAGACTGGAGCAGGCCATTGACTAGTTAATGTGAAGGCAAAATATCCTGGAAGTAAGAGACGGAGGGGAAAAAATAGTAGGTTGAGCTTGGCTTGCTGCCGAGGCAAGGCAGAAGAAGCCAGACCGGCTCTCTTCGTGACACTTCGCAGCCGTGGCCACCAGGAGTAGCTCCTCTGGCACCACCGATGTGCAACCCAGAAAGAGGAAATTGCAATTTGACTGTCCTACCCCAGGGCAACACCTGCAGAGCTTTTTCCTTGTTTTGTGACTGATTCCTTGATTGCCCTTTCAGGCCAGATCTGATTCGGGTTCCTGAAAAAAAAAAAAAAAAGACTATTTGATGATTTTTGAAAGTGGAGTAATCCTAATAGGAGAGACTGAGAGAATCTACCCCCTCGTAGCAGGGGAGAGCACTTTTTGGGATGCCAGTGGAGTCTTCTGCATTTCTGGTTTATGATTCTGTTTGGGGAGCAAAGAGGGAGCTGAGAAATTTCTCCAAATAAGAGTTTTATCAGAATTGTTATGTTTCTGGCAAGACTGATATATCCAAGGAACTTTGTCAAATCTTTCTGCACCACCCAAGCCCAGGGATGTCTTAAACCAATTTTCACACAAAGGAGATGCTGCCCATTAAATACAAACTCTCACCTTGAAAATTCAGACATAAATAATTCTCACTGGGGGCAGACCACTGGTGGGACGGCTCCTGGAAGCAGCAGGAGAAGCCTCCAACTGTCCCAGCCCCCAGGTCCAGGCAGGTCCGACTGTTTTGAGGAGAAATCACAGCTGTTTGGGACCAGCCTTCCCCCAGCCCGAAGGAAGGGGCTGGTGGGGCAACAGCAGCTACGAGGCTGGGGCTGGGCAGGCTCAGCACCTTCTGCATGTCGACGATGGTTTTGTGACTTGTATGTTTGTAAAGCTTATTGTTGTTTTTCACATCTAGAAATCCAAAGCAGCGTAGGGGGTAGTTCTAAAGAAAAATCCAAATAAATAAAAAATTCACCCTTGGGTGCACTTAATATAGTTGGTAAGAAATGTGCTGACTCCCAAATGTTCTCCTTCCCACACACTTCATGAAAAGCTAGTTTTATACATATACATGTGTATATATTTCCTGCTG
>NW_010102710.1:71064-77828 GCF_000699245.1 Pterocles gutturalis
CTTAAATATTTCAAAGTATTCTTATGAACCAATATACTTTTATCGTGGTATTTGTAAGAGCGCAAGACCTTGGTTGTACCCATACAGCCTTGGCTTGCTTCTTTTTCTTTTCAAGTAAATTTTAAATTACCAGAGAAGTGCTGATAGTCACAAAAATCTAGTTATTGGCCATGAAAACTCAACCATAAGTAATCTCCCCAAAACCAGTCCCATGAAATATTCATGCTTCAGGAACGCTGTTCCATGCAGGGCGGGTCAGTAAACACTTCAGAAGCAGCGAAATGGTGATTCCTCTGTTTTGAGAAATGAGAACGCTGCCAAACTGCTTGGCAGAATAATCTGCTAAAAACCAAAAAACAGGACCAGCTTATGAAAATACCCACAGCAAGCGTGAGGTTCCCAACACGAGTAGTGCCAAGCAGCATCCCTTCAGCCGGCCTCCGTATCGATCTCCAGCGTACCCGCAGCTGCCGTGGATCCCTCCCCGCGCCGGATTACCGGCTCCAGAGCAGACACCAATCAATAGTGACTGAAGGCTGGTAATGACCAAATGTCAGAGACTTTCCAGCAGCTTTTTTGAACTAATATTGGTGCTTCCTAATCTCGTTATCAAAGGATACCATGAAAAACGCCATGACGGTGGGTACGAGCTGCCAACTTCTTGCAGATTCACATGCTTGATGCCAGAAGAAACCACCCAATAATCTTTTTTCTGCTGACCTTTATTTCATGGGCCATTAGATTTCATCTGTATCAAGTCCAATAACTGGTGTCTGACTGCAGTACAACTTGTGCTTGACAAAAGCGCATCTTCAAAGAAGGAAACCGGTCTTGATTGAAGACATTAGAGCTGGACACTTCACCAACCATTGGCAGTTGAACTCAGTGGTTATGACGGTTTATTTCTGGGCACTCTTCTGCCCAAGGAAGTTAACTCAGGGCGAGGGAATGTGTGCAAGTAAGGACAGCAAACTCTTTCTACTTAACCGACTGCAGACACAAACAGGCACAACAGACACTCAGAAATTCTCTACAATGACTGCTATGTGTACGGGCTTTATTTTCAATTTGTCTGCCTTGGATTTCATCTATCAGTCCTTTTCAGCGTGTTCCCCTCCTCACCCAAGAGCTGTATATTTTACACTGACATGCTTTCTTCACGCCTCATCCTCATCTCTGGCTTAGTAACAGTCCCCAGGGATGGGGCATGGTGATTTCTCATGTCGCCTCCAATCATTTCTTGTCCTTTCTGCATTGGCCAAAGCAGAAAGTGGGCAAAGTCCTGGCCCAGCTCTCTTCAGAGTAGCTGAGACGTTTCTTTAGGTTCATACCTCGCTTGCCTATAGACCCCGACACACTGAGCTTAGAAGGGTTCAGCATCTTCAGCCCATCACGGCTGGGACTGTCACTGTGCCTGGAAATGTTATTTAACAAGCGGTGCTGAGCTGTGTCTGCATGTGTGCTGGGTGCTCAGGCCATGCACATCCAGTGTAGAGTGTGGGCCATGGCAAACAGCTTTGTCCGTGACCTCTAGACTTTGGGAAAATGTGGACACTAGCTGGCAGGTGGCAAATAAAATATACATGGTGCACAACATGCCTGTGCTCAGCAAATAGTGTGCCTAAGTCCTAAAATTATCCAAGACAGTCTCCATAATCTTTATGGGACAAAATTAAGTCTTCAAAGCAAGAAGGAATTTAAACTATCCCTGGTTCAAAGAAAATTGCCACATGCCGACAAACATTAAGAATGATAATATTTTGCTAAAGCCCCAGTAAATCGTTGTGTGGTTTCTCTGCATTTCCTTTCCCATTGCCGTTTGTTGCTCGTACATCCACATTCACCCTGGGAGGTGAAGGAGGAAAAACTCGCTATTGAAAAGAGAAGAAAAAAATAATTTTTATTTGATACAATGCTCTGGGATATGGTTTTGACTTAATAACATTGCTTCCTGGGCAGACTACTTCTTCCAAGCATCTTTGGAGCATTTGCTGAGTGCCAGAACATCCAAACCCAAAGTGAAGGTGTCAAAAGTCTTATCAATCTGTCATATTAACAACTGTAATTAAAAGCATTAAGCAAATGAACTAAGAGCCTCTCTGGGAGGGTGCTAGAACCTGTGTTTGCCTCTGTGTTACAGTAATTGCTTCAATTACACTTCTGGGTCATTAAATGTGTGTCTGTACTGAGGGAACGTGGAGGAAAATGAGAAGGACCCAAGACATGAATTTTTGTGACATGTTTTTGAAATGCAAGAGCATATTGTCAGTGCCCCCTTAGGAGCAAAGGAGGCGGAGGGGAACGCAGAGGTGACGAGGACGGAGCTCGTGGTGCCAGTGGGGGCCAATGCGGATCCGCCACACAGGTCAGGGGACAAGGTTAAACTTGCCCCTCTCCCACTCCAGAACTTTTCCCCCCCAAGCAGCTTCAGGCTGAAGCAAGTTTCTAGAAGGCTTCATGAAGCAGGCCAGCAAGAAGAGATCCCGTAACTCATACCTCCTGATGTCCATCACTTGCAACTTTGGGGCATAGGTACTTCTGGAGGCAGATTTTTACATTTGGCAAGTGAAAAAGTCTAAAGCAGAACACATGATGCAAACTCCCCCTCCACACACCCCTCCACGCGTCTTTTCCAGGAGGCTGGAGCTCCCTCCACATTCACAGCTTGATCACATATGTGTGAAAGGGATCCAGACTTGGAAACTTTATGTTGGAGCAGCAGTACTATGAGAGCTGTGTCTGTCCCCATGTCCCAAGAAAGGGTCCGAGTCCAACAGCGAGGAAGGACCTGCCTTCATGCAAGCTCCTCCTCACCCCAATTACTCCAGATTAAACCTTATAGCTCTTCCAAAGTACTGGGTAAATCCAAGTCTGGATTTTAATTCAGAACTCAATCAGTTTAAAATTAAAATTCAGAACTCAATCAAATAAATTCCAATTTCTTTCAGTCTAAACAGCTACAGAGACTGTTGTCTACGTGCAACAATCGACAACGGCTAATGGTTATCATAAGGTTAACGTTCAGTTGTAAAAGGAACGGTAATGGAGCAATAAGGACAGAAGAGCTCAGCCCGACCCAGCAATGCCTCACTTACATGGCTGCGTACAGAGACAGTAAATCAGGAAAGTCGGTTCCCATTACGCAGTTTCGCCCTGAAGGAGCTTAGCTACTTTGGCAGCACAGATGACATTAAACAGATGAAGAACAAAAATGGCTCGAGTATGATTATAATACATATGCGGAGCTGTCACAGCCCCCTTTCAACTTGCACCATATGAAACCAACCTCATCAAAACAGAAAGACTTTTAGGGCTGAGGCTAATTGCAAAAAAGCTCTAAATAAAATAGTCACAAGGCCCCAAATGTTGTTACTAGCCTGAGACAGCCGCTTGCTCCAAACTTTACAGAATGAAAAGTTTGCTCTATACTTGCAAACTTTGCTGTAAAACAGACAAATGGTAACTATCTGCTGGAACAAACCTGTACCTGCTTCTCAATACGCACCAGGTTGTTTATTACCCGTGCAGCAAAACTGCCGTCACCGGTGAGTCAAGCCCTGGATCATCCATCCACTGCTCAGCGTCAGGGAGAGGGGGACACATCTGGAGCCAACTGCACATGTCCCAACACCCTTCTTCTAGAACATGGTAAACAAAATCCCCGCTCTGACCATCTCCTTTAAACTGAGCAAGGAACCGAAGGTGGAGCGGAGCTTTATTGCTCCGTCACAACCCCATCCAGAAAGCTTGGCATCAGATTGTGTGGGGCTGTGTCGAATCTTCATCACAAAGCTCAAAAAGCACATGAAGACTGCTGTGAATTTTTTCATGTGTGTGAAAGGAGCAGAGACCTTCCGAGAAGATTTGTGGCCCTCGCGGCCACCTCGCGTGCGATTTACCATTCCCCTGGTGCGAACGTGAAGCTGGGTGAGACTCTGAAGTTCTGACAGAGTTTTGCTTTCAAAGTTGGGTTTGTTTAAGTGACTCAAAGGGGTGCTGAGCCACCTGGATGGAAGCCAAAGAAAATGTTGATGCAAATCCTGCAAAGTAAACCTACCCCCTCCTGGAGTCACGTGCTGTTTAATTGTTTTCTATTTTATTTCATGCAACGTCCCCAATTTATCAGTGGAACAACCAACACGGTTCACGTGGCAGCATGGAAGTATTTCTGATTTTCTTTCCACAAGGCTGGAAAAATCCACCTTCTTCTGGTTCTCCCCTGCCAAATGCCTCATGCTTCAGTTTTTAAGAAGCTGTAAAACAAAGTTTAGAAACTTGAACCAGCTTCAAGACCAAAATGTCCCCAAATACCAGGGTGGTTCATGTTCGCTAGTCCATAGTCTGAAACCAGGCCCTGAAGTTTGGCTTGGGCATCCTCTTAACTTCCCATCCCTCAGTCCAAGACAGCTCCATCCAGGCTGTCCCCCTAAATCCACTCTTCCCCCCACACTTCTTTAGAAAGACGTGGGAGCAATAGGGCTAATCAGGGAGTGTTTTCCCCTCTTTGGTTTTTTTTTTTTTTTTTTTTTAATACCAATATCTGGTTTCCCATCACTAGCTAATTTATTCCTTAGCACTAAAATGTCAAGCTGGGATGGCTGTCCGTCGGAATCTAAGGCTACAAACTTTCCAGTGCTAACAAGAAAGACAATGACCTAATTCCAACGGATGCAGAGGCCAACATAACGTAACTGAAGAGCAGCCTGAGAGCCGCCGCCGCGGTCTCTCCCCTCGTACTCAAGAGCATCTTCTGGAAGCAGCTTCGTTTCTGGCCATGACAGCATTCGTGGCATTCCAGGATGAAATTCCTCTCCCCTGACAAGGGGCGAGCATTGTGTTTGCAGGCTGCTTCCTTCCAGCACTTGTAGCCAGGAATGGTCTCTAGGATTAAGCTGGCCGTTGGTTTCCTAGTGAAACTTTTGGGCTCTTATACAATTATGTGGTCAAAGGGAGGTGGGCAACATAGGAAAGCCACTAAAGAGGGGAGAAAAGGGCTCTGGGAAGTGATAAAATAATTTGGTTTTCATCCAAGGTGCTTATCAGAAAATAGAAGAGCCACCCAGCAGCATGGCACGGGGACAATGGCTCGTCCCACCTCCAGCACAGGAGGAGGTGGCAGGGCAACACCACTTTTCCTATGAACCTCTTAATTCTGATCAACCCGCCCTGACCAGGGGCAGCCAGGTTTTTCTGCCATCACTTTGGGAGGGGCAGGGGGCAGAAATGCTTCTCTCAGCTGCATCTGGGTTTGTTAATTAAGGTAAATGCTCCCAGCTGGGGGGGTAGGGAGTGCTGCTGGGGCTGCCGTGGGACTGCTGGCAGGGAAACTCCTCTGGCACCTGAAATAGCTGGTCTTGCAGCTCTGCAGGGATTTTTCAAAGGTAAAATCCTAAATTTGTTCTTTCCTTTAATGAACTTTGGTGCTTCAGGGTGGAGAGTGAGGTCTGCTCTTGATGCAGTCCCCATCTTTTTGGTACTGGAGGTACAGGGAGCTTGTTGCTTTCCTGGGTGTTGCAGAAGCTCAGGCTGGTGGCTGCTGCTTTTTGTTTCCAGTGGGAGTTGATGCAAATAAATCCTGCTGGTTTGATCCACGTGGGTGACAGCAGCCCTGGAGGTTTGAAATAATGCTAAGAACAAACTTCATTAAACTTTCTGCATGTCATGCGGCTTCCATGCAAACAATGGAAACCGCTGCCTGTGTCCACAGTTTGATCTGTCTGCTTACAAAGCTCAGGAGGGACTATGGTGGATGCAGGCTGGACTTTGAGTTTGCTTTGTTTTTTTGGATGCATTGCCAGCTTTTCTTTTTTTTTTTTTTTTTTTGGCTGCATTCCCTGCTTTTTTTTTTTTTTTTTTTTTTTTTTTTTTTTTTGCACAAGAGTTGTATGCATGAGTGTGTGTAGCTTTTTTACAACCCATCACAACTCAAGTGCCAGACCTTTTGAAGTTTGTATTGTAGGAAATTAATTCAAGATTTTGAGGATCTACTCGCAATGAGCTTGATAGGGTGCAGGAGGAGCAGCCTGGGAAGCACCTAGAGGGCTGTGTCTTCTCCCAGTTTGTCCAGAGACACTGGATGTGGAACAGTCAGTGAAACAGGCTGTGTTATCTGGATGTGAGAGATCACAAGATGTTTCTAGAGCTGCAAAGAAGCTCACAGGGAGATTGGAGTCCAGGGTCTTGGACAGATTAAAACGCTTTTGCAGGTTTGGTAGATCAAGGACCTATTTTTTTTTTTTTTTTAATTGAATTTGCTCCCAAATTTGCCTATCAGTGGTATATGACTGGTGAAACACACCTGTGGGCTGTATGAATCAGCTGAGAAGGGCTGGAATGCATTTTGCCAACCGTGATCGTCTCTAGAGTACGTGTGTGTCCTGGCTGCTGGGAAGAACTCTGGGTCATGCCAGCAGAGATGGGGCGTTTCGGAGCCATCAGTGACATCTGCGGCTCGACGGACTGTGCAGATAGTTAATTATTGTGTTGAACTGTAATTCTATCATGCCAGAACATAAGTAATTTGTTTGGGTACTCTTTCCTCCCCCCACCCCCTTTGCTGAAGATAAAGGAGTGAAGTTTAATCATTAAATCTCCATCTTGATCCATGTAGGTCACGCACTGAACCCACGTCAGGCAGCGTAGCATTTAGCGACCTTATCTCCTTTACAATAAAGAGCAAGCAGGAAGCTGACTCTGTTGTCTGTTCTATTTTTTAATATACGTTTATTTAAAGAAAAGCCATCTCGAAAATAGTAGGGGGGGGG
>NW_010102710.1:77859-78351 GCF_000699245.1 Pterocles gutturalis
GAATCTTCCAACCACCAGCTTCTGTAAACAGGATGAAATCAGATAAAGAAATTACTGTAAAAATATTGCCTCATCTCTAAAGCTCAGAACTTTTTTTTCTTTTGCTCTTTTTTATCTTTGAGAAAGATAATGAAAGAGGAAGCTTGAAACCACATTTCCATTGATGTTTGAATACACAACTGCTGGATTTAAGAACTGGAGGAGATCAAAGAGAATGGTTTTCATTCCGATAAAATTATAGCAGTTCTGGTATAGGGTGATGGGCTCATTTATGAACTCTACAACGCAAAGAGCTGTTAAGGCACCTTTTTTTTTTTTTTTTTTTTTTTTCCCCCTTCCTTTGCTAAGAACTAAATGGAAAAATGTCTGGAATTCCTAAGGATTAATTAGGAGTGTGGCTAATAATATTATAATAGATACATACTACGAGCATACGTCTCTCTTTAGAGTGTTCTCTGGGAGCACAAAACATCTGTACAATCCGAAGGGAGC
>NW_010102710.1:78382-96722 GCF_000699245.1 Pterocles gutturalis
TCCTTGCTACTGCATATTACCGTTCACATGACGTGAAAATTTAACAGCGTTAGGTTACAGAAGGATGTATCCCGACACCACCCTATGGCGATTTAATTTTTTATTAACATGTACTCTGACATTCATTACTGAGTATAAGCTGCAAGTTAAAGCCATGCCTGTATGCGGAGCAATCACAATTATTTATCACAGGCTCTATTATGTTTTTAAACTGCAATAAAAGTTATCAGGAAGGGTCTATATAAAAGGCAGCAGTGATACATCTGTGATTGAGCAGGAGATCTAAGGCTGCGGTCCTGTAGTATATCCACGGAGACTTCCTGTGCCTGTGGAAAGATCTGTTGACCTGGGAAGGCTGTTCTTTAGTTGTTGGGAGAATTTTTTTTTTTTTTTTTGGAGAGCTGAGGATTATATCAGGGCTTGTGTCAGCTGCAGCGTGGTAACCTCGCATTTGCATGCCCTGGGGTTGTGAATGTGCTTTAACGCAGTTCATGCAGAAATGAATTTGTCCGTGCCGGTCATACAGCCTAGCTTGGTAGGGAATCCAGTTTGGTGGATATTTATCCACTTTTTCTTACACCTTTTTCTTACACTTTGAATTTTGAAGTTCCACAAAAATCATATTCCGTGTTGGTCACAGTGTGGTAGGAAAAATAAAAAAGTTTCAGAACTATTTTTTTCCAGTTTTTTGGGTTATGTTCTGTTTGGTTTGTTTATTTAAATTTTGGGTTTGGGGGTGTTTGTTTGTTTTGTAACTTGGAGATCCAAAGCAAGTCAGACCATCCCCTCTGCAGACAAGGAATGAGGGCAGAGTGCTGGGGGGTGTGTTTTGCTAGGAGGTCCCCTATTTGCATGGAAATCCAGGGCTGTAAGGGTTGGTGTTGGAAAGGTTGAACTGAGCTTGTAAAAGGCTTTTTTGGATGTTTTTTTTTTGAAGCAGGCGGGTTTGTTCTCTGTCGTTGACCAGCTGTTGGACTTGGTGGCCATGAGCCTGAGCCGGTCTGACTGAGCCCCATCTCCCCTCCTTTCTCCATCAGTCTTCTTACTAAAACCTTGAGCAGAATGTGGTTCTCACGGTCTCACTTCTGCCCAGTTGCTTATCCCATGTGGCTTGTACCTCAGAGCAGCCCAGAAATGGGTAAGCTCTTACCCCAGACAATTCTGTTTCCTTCTCTGGCGAAGTGCCCCATGTGGTGGCACACGGAGCTGCCCAAGGGAAAGGAAAATGTTGCTTTAACTTAAAAATAGCTTGCGTTCGGGGTGGGCATAGAGGACAGCTTGTGCAATTAAAATGGTGATTATCCAAGTCATGCCTAATAAAGTCATCTGTGACTTGCTGAACTCAAGTTAATGACCATGAAATCCATGGCTAATAACAGGAGAGCCATTAGCGTGATGGGTGATGTGCCCAAGGTAGCCAATGGAAGGCAATAAATAGTATTGTATGTTAATGTTTGACAGTTTAAACCTTCACTGGAAAATTGTATCCCCATGGTGACTGTCTGAAGTTTCCATTTCACTTTTTAAATGCCTTTTAACAGCTTCTTGATAGCTTAAACTTTCCAGTGAGACTCATCTTGTGTTTGGAGCTAAGCGCTGAGATTGCTCAATGGTGCTCGAACCGTACGCACGTTTATTATGTCCAGTTTTGGAGCTGCCTGAAAATTAGCAAAGCATCCCCAGGTCTGCATCCTGGTCTGTAGGAACTGAAGGGAAGAGTGGAATTGGGGTCAGAGCAATAAATTGAGGAAAATGTACATTGAAAGAGCAGGCAGGGTGAAAATTGATGAGGAGAGGCTGGGATGTGTCTGGAGAGCACAGCTCAGTCCCTGCAGGGAAGATGCACAAGTTCACTTTGCAAATGTAGCCTGAAATGTAGAAGATGTTTGTAACCTTCAGGGAAGTAAGGTCCTGAAATGCCTTTCCAGACAGAGCAGGTCAGAATTAATGCAGCCTAGTTTAACCCAGAGCTTGTGAGAAGGTGGATGGATGTGGTACTGATGGTGAGATGGGATCTAGACCTCTTCTCCAGCTGAGTAATGCTGCTGCTAGTGGTAGTAACGTAGTAGTAAATGCACTTGCAGGACTTGAACTTTGAACGTTTCTGTCTTAAAAGCAATGGGGCTGTTAGAGAACACAACGCTGCAAAACAGCTTTAGATTCCACTTGGAAAGCTGATTTGTTTCTGACTTCTCAAAATGCGTCAGTCTGGTACAGGAATGCAAACCACTTCATAAATATTGCAGTGATGCTCAGCAATAAACCTGCAGCACGTAACAATAACTAATGCTCCTCAGATATTTCTAATTACCTGTGATCCTCGGTCACCAGGGATGTACTTGCCTGGCACAGAGTCCCTCCGAACCACAGGTGATCTCACACCGTCGGAGCTGTACGAAGTGGCTTGGGATGTGCAACGTGCTCTTCAGCGGTGTTCTGGGCTCACATGGGGCAGACAGCTGGATTTTGGCCAAAGGTGGGATGCACCACTGCTGAATAACAGTGACAAAAAAATGCGCTCGTCCCTGTGGACTTTATCAGCCTTGGTACAGCCTCTCTCGGAAATGTTCTCCTTTGAGAGAGGACTGCAGTGCTATGTGCAGCACGTGCAATATTCCCATCTATCTGTAAATCTGGTGTTTTGCATCTACAGCATCATTTTTCATCTGGTGGCAGCGCAACCACACTTGCCATGGATCCGGCCGTTCAGGAACAGGGTTACTGCGGGTGCCGCTGGATGCTGATGGCTCCCGACACCTGGGGTTGTTTCAGCGTCCTTTCCTACTGGCATCTTGTGAAACTGTTTTAAACCAAAAATAGTGATTTCGTCTGCCTGAAGAATGTAGAACAAAGTTTCTAGAAACACTGAGGAAAAATACAGCTTTTGTTGAGGTTATTTCAGTCATTCAGAAAGTACTGACTTAGATAAATACATAACAGTGAATAATATAATATCTATTTGTTCCAGCTCAAAATGATCTATAGCTTTTCCTTTTCACTGGGAAGAAAGTTTAATCTATTCATACGCTTAGAAAAAAAACAAAACACTGGTGCCATTAAGCAGTCATTAATTATTTTTGTCGTAGGTGGCTGGAATGTCATTGTAATGAAAAATACATTTCCCTGTACTTGCGAAGAGTCGTGGGCTCGTGTTTATCAGGTAGGCAGCAGAGGTTCGCTTAGAGAGTGGCAGGTATGTTGTTGTCTCTCAGAAAACTTAACTTTTTTTTTTGCTTTTGGGTTGTGTTCATACATATTAACATAGTCAACATCCCCTGGGAAGAGTTACCTGCTGCCTCAGGAGGAGGAGGAGGGCAGCAGCACCCAACAGATCAACGTGCCATGGAGGGAGCCAAGCAGCCTTCTCCAAAAACCCACTGCAAGGGACGGAGCAAACCTTAAAAACCCATCAGCATATGCATGTCCAGCCCCACGTTGCACCCCAGCTTGTTCTGCGTCAGGCTGTCCCCCGCCGTGATGCCCGGTGCAGACCGGTGGCAGCCCAGCTCTGCCCTGGGGGTGCCGGGGTGCACGGGGGTGTGGGTGCAGCACAGCCCCCAGGGAAGGCTGGCGCCACACATGGCCCTGCCCGCCGGCAGGCACCTTGGGTCACCTCTTCCTCCCCGTGGGCTCCTGGGGCTCAACCTCCAGCACAGTCCCCAGTCCCTCCCCAGGACTTGTGCTGTCCCCCAGGTTCCCTCGCCACCGCGGGACAGGAGCGGGGTTAAGCCCAGGCTGAGCACCTTGCTGCTTTCACCAGCTCCTGCTCCTCCTTCATCGCTGATCATCCCTGGTTCTCCTCTTGCTGTCGCATCCCAGAAGCGCGGTGTTTCATTCCTTTCCAAGGTCTTTGAAGGGGCTCGGGAGGAAGGGGAGACCCGCTGTCTGCCGCATGAGCTCTTTGTGCCCTCCAGCACCAGCTCCACCAAAGTCGAGCACACACCTCGCATGCAGGCGCTGCCGCCGCCGCTGGGTCCCACGTCCCCTGCCAGAGAGCATCCCGGGGGGCGAGAGCATCGCCCGGCTGCCCTCGGTGCTCTCCCTCCGCAGGCTCCCAACAAGTCCCTCGGGGGAAACAGATGCACAGAGCGAGCTGGTGCTGGAGGAGGAGGAGCCCGGCCAAGTCCCTGTGATCTCCTGGTGTTATATCTTCATCTTGAAGCACTTAGAGCGCTCTCTTAGAAGTGCTTTTTCCATATGGATTGTCCACCTGAGGATATGGGATCTCTTTGTAGGCGTTAGTTTAATTAAGTTTCACCGTACCTCTTTGAGGCAGGGAAATTATGTTCCCTGGGTTTTTACACCTATGTAAACCGAGGCACGGAGAGGTTACGCATCTGCGGGAAAGTCCAGAGGCAGTTTGCAGGAGATCTGGTTCAGGGGGTAGTGTTTTCTCAGGAAGAAAAAAGAGAAGTCCTAAAAATCAGGAGGGGAAAAATCCAAAGCCAGAAAAGCCTCAGAAAAGGGAAAATAATTTTTCGCAAAAGCTACACATTGAAGTAATTTTAAATAAAGCATTTGGAAACAAAGCACAGCAGTTAGCTTAAAATTAAAATCTTCTGGTGGGGAAGAGGTTCTGCTTCAAACACCACAGCCTTAAACACGGGTCAGCCCTAGGTTTAAGAAGGACCAGGAGGATTTTCAGTGCAAAATTAGAATTGCCAAAGGGGCGAACAGCATAAACAAGCAGAGAGAGGGGAAAGGATGCTGGGGGAAAGGACGGCGGGGAGCGGGTCTGAGCTGGGGCTGTGGAGGCGTGCGGCTCATGAGAATCCCTCGGCCTGCCTTAGAAAACGAGTTTTGTTTAGCTAAGCCCCAACTCAAACACACTTGAAAATTCAGAGTTTTCACCAGCCTGGTACCGAGCTGTGAACAAGTCTCTATTGTTTGAGCGAAGAATGATGCCCCTGTCGCCCACGTTTTGGGGATGCTGGGGAGCGAGTCAGGCTCCTCCGGGCAAGGCAGGCACAGCGCAGTCCTGGAGTGAAGCTGCATACATTAAACAGCACCAACATCTGTACGTACAATGAGCAATGTCAACCCTTTGTCTTGCCCTGACCGCTCCTCTTCTCCCTGGGGACCGATCCTGCACTGCTGAGCAGCGCTGCAAAGGCAGGAGAGCTGCCGCTTGCCGGGGGCCGGCACATCCCGGTGCTCAGCGGAGGTGCGGGCGTGCTCCGGGATGGGAACCAGTTGTGCCGGGGATTTGCAAGTGGCTCTTCCCTGCTGAGGAGCTGGGAAATTGCGGCTGAACCTGAGGCCGGTGCTCGGTCCCTGTGGTGCTGAGGTCTCACCCGGCGCTCGCCGGTGGAGCAAGACTGGGTTTTGGAGGCTCGGGAAATGCCTTTTCCTGCATGAGCCATGAGAAGGGAAAATAAAGAGATGAAAGCGAGGTGAGCTCAGACAGTGTGAAATAGCCCTGGGTGCTGGGGAGGGATGGGTGGGAGGTGCTGGCAGCCGAGCCTGGCTCACTCTGCCCTTTGCCGTTGTTCCCCACCGAGCAGGACCCTGCACGTCCAGGCACCGGGGAGCGCTCGCCAACATGCCAGCAGGCTCCTGGCTGGTTCTCACCCATTCGTGCTGCTTGGGCATGGCTACAAAAACCCCAAATGGGCAGGAACGGGCCCGTTTCCAAGGGGAAGCACAACAGACTCGGCAGGCAGTTGGGTTTTTGGAGCTGTTTGAGGGTTATCTCAAACAGGGGTCGTTCCCGTCAGCTGCCACTTGGGTCACCAGCGGGACCTGAGGTTGGAAAGGTGTCTACCTGCCTCGCGGTGGTATGGATCAGCAGTATTGCTTATGGGATGGATCCTGGGTGATTCTCCAGTTGCTGATGCTTTCCAGACTATGTTTGCAATTTGAATAACTTAAAATACAGCTCTGTCACGGGAAAATGTCTTCATCTGGAGCAGAGCTGTCACCGCGATGGTGGTGATGCACTTCTGCCGTGGCAGTCGTTGCAGGTGGTATCTGGAGGTGGCATTGGCAGTGCCGTGAGGAGATGCTCGTCTGCTGGCGTCTGTTAGACACCACTGTTGTATCCAGCTATCTGTGCCCAGCTTTCAGCATCTCTGCTGGACCCATCTTTCTCTCCATGGCACCCCGTCTCCTGGGGAGATGCTGCTTTCATGGCCTCCTCCTTTAGCAACGAGGAGGACGAGGGCTGGAAGTGGAGCACTTCCCCTGCTCCATGGCTATCTCTCACCCTCCAGCAATGGGCTGGAAGAGCAAAGAGCTGGTTGTGGGGTCTGTGGGGTGCAAGCAGGACATAGAGGCAGGAGACGAGGAAAGGTTCCAACCTGCCCAACCTGGTCTACTCTGAGTCACCCAGGAGAAGGCTCCGTCCACCAGGATGACTAAACCCACTGGGGACAGGCAAGGAGGGTCTCCAGCCCCACACGTGGTGCCACAAGATCCTTATCTGATGCCTGTGACACTCGGTGTCACTGGGGAACCAGGAGCTTTAGAGCTGCAAATGATGTTGGTCATCACTTTGCAGAGCAGGGGATTTATCTGTGGGCAATTCATATCCCACAGAAGCTGGGGGAAAAGAAAGCAATAATTGAAGCTTGTGCCCATTTAAAATACCTTACATCAGAACTGAAGAACTGAAGCTGTTTTTTCCATGGCAGAAATTATTTGGCCTTGAACCATACAGACCTCTCTTGCTATTCTGCAATTGAAAAGAGTCTTTTGTGAGGATTTTTAAAAATAATTACTACAAAGCGCTTCAAGAGGAATTCTGATTGTCGTCTATTTTTCATTTCATGCTTTCATGACATTTTTGTTCAAGGATGAATCTTTTATGAAATGTCTATTTTAGGTTACACCCTCCAGAACCTTATTATTTGCCTTAAAAAATCCATCGTGGGCAGGAGCATATTCTTTAAGCACTCCCATTAGTATAACTAAATTCATCAGAGTAATATTACTATTCATGCAAAATAGGTGTCGTCTTTTTTTAAACCTCTTGGCAAGTGGTTAAACTGATTTTAACAAGTATGCAGTGCCAACTTCTTAAAGCCTTGAAAACTCTGAAGATTCCCAGGCTGCAAAGGACTATTTACATGGTTCAAATTATACATATATCCCCTCTGCTTAAAACTGTCCCCTCATCGCATAAGATCCTTGCAAATCCATTCCAACTTCAAAAGAAGGAAAAGTTCCTCTTCCAAGAATTTTTTTTTTTTTTCCCCCGTTAGCACAGCCTAAGCTTTCCGGGTTGCAAGAGCCATCAAATTTAGCTCAAGGGCCAAATTTAGCTTGTAGCTTCATGGGTGCTTCTCCCATTGAGAAAGAAAATTAATGAAAGGTGTTGTATTTTTAAAGCCTATTGAAAATGTAATTGTGGAGATAAAAGACCTAAAAGATTTTCGAGCTCCCATTGTCCACTCTTGTAATACATACCCACTGCGAAAACACCACACGTGATGCCACAAAATCCCGGGGGGACACTTTCTCCTAAGCTGATTATCAGGTTTACAAATTGCACCTTGGCTCCTTGGCTGTCCTCACCCCTCCGAACCCTGCCTCCTTTCCTGCAGTCGCTGCATCAAGGGACTCTTAATGACCCCCGTGCTCACAAAAGGAAAACGTCAAAGTTGCATCCATGAGGAATTCATGGGAGCTAATTGTGTTAATTCACAGAAATGTTCAAGGAAGAATATTTCCAAGTTATTCGGCCAAGGAGCAGAAAGCCCTGGTGTTGCTAGCACAGGCAGGTGTAGCTACACGGGCAGAACCTGCCCAAAGTATCTGCAATTGCTCCGCAGAGTAATAAATCTGAAATGCCCTTAAAAGTTTAAAATAATTGTTCTCATCTGAGATCCACAAGTTACTGGACTGCGCTAGGGGAGCTGCTTTGGTCTGAACTCTGTGTCTTTATTACCCTCCCTCCTGGCCTGAAAACCTCTTGATAAATTCATTGAAATTCTGATTTTCCCAGGAAGATGTCAAGCTAATGTCAGGGAATCCTGGATTTGTTCAGGATCCTTGTCTCGTCTCCGGTCTCATATTGGAGGTTGTCTCAAGCATTAGGAAGTTACTGTACAGAAAAAAAAAAAAGTATTTGATAAAGTGCTCTGGCACAGGAATCGTACAAGCTATTGCATCTACTACATGTGTTCCTACTGTATTCTGTATTTTATTTTATTTCCTAACTGTTTTGAGCTGGGCTAATCTGCAAAATGGAGTAATATCTTCAGGAAAATGCTGCAAGTCATGTGCTAGGCACGTTTGTGTAAGTCCTCTCGTTTTTACAAATGTAAGTCAGAGAACTGAGATGCCAACAATTGCCTTGAAGTCGAAAGTTGTTAACATCTCCTGTTTTGATCTGGGTCATTGTTGGAAAGAAAAATATACATATATACATGATGTGGTGGGGGAGTGGGATAAATGGTGAACCACAAAGCACAGATCCAGATCTGGATCTAAATACCTTTAAAGTTCAGGAGTGCTCGTATCCTGGGAGCTGGTTCAAAGCCATTACACACACCAGCCTGGTGCACCGCTCGTTCTACCTGTCGGACCTGAAGAGCGACCAGAGGAGCAGGTTTCCTGCAAGCCTCTCATTAGAGAAAATATGAATTACAGCAAGTAACTCAATACCTACCTAGGCTTGCTGCCATACTGCTTCCCCACTTTCTTCAAAGGAAATTTGTCCTGTATTTTGTGTGGATTGAAATCGACACACAAAGGAAAATACGCGTGTTTGTAAGCCCAGCAATCCGACGGGAATCTGCGCTATGGGAGACGGAGAGATGCTGGCTGCAGTGTAGTCTGGGCAAAAAGTCTCCATCTTTATTTGTTGCTGATAATTTCAAGAGAAAATATTGTTTAAGCAAAGAAAAAAAGTCAGACCTTTATAAAGCATTAGGTGCATCCATCTGTCTGGTTGTGAAAGGTGTGCGGGCTGGTGGAATAGCTTTTATTGTGCATTATGGGTGCAATAGGGCAGTGATGAAGGACAGGGCTGGAGGTGACACTGCTGTCACTTGATGGTCCCATCTTTTGCTCTGGTTTGTGTAGCACACGCTGCAGTGCACCACCTGGCCCGGGACTCTCTTTCGTTGCTTTTGTAATAAACACAAATACTAGCGATAGTTAGAATTTCACATGTTCCTCTGCAAGTAGGTGATACACATTCTTCGGAGCCTAATGATTTTTTTGGCGTATTTGGACAGTATTTGGGCGAGCGGCTTCACGAGCAGAACCACAACAGCAAAATCCACGCTGGCAGGCCCCTGACATTATTTTGTAAAGCACCTTGGGATACCTGAGGTCTGAAAGGAAACTATTTTATAACGTATCCATCTCTGCGCTTTTTATCAAGTGCACTGCATTTATTTGCCAGGCTTCTGAGCCGCGTTTCATGGTGTAAATGGGGCCATTAGGAGAATCCCTGGGAGCTGCCAGGCTGAGGCTGGGCTGGATTCGCATCCTCGGGATGCTCCAGCCGCGAGCGGCAGTGAATAGCCGCACTCCTTCCGAGACTCCCAGCCCTGAGTGACCGGCTCATGACAGCACTAATTAGGAAGCAGTCAACTCTCGCTTTCAAAGCGAAAATGCTGTCAGCAGGCGGAGGGAGAAATCCCGTTCCCTTGGCAGGAGGCTGGTTAGTGGGACAACCACCAGACAAAACCAAGGAAAACACAAAGTGCTCAGCCTGCCGCTCTGCGTACAATGGGATGTGGAGCTTTGAAATGGGAAAGTTGTGTAGCCACCTCCTCCTCCAAAGAGGAGAGGAGAAAAGTGGTGAAGAACAGACCCAAATTGCACTTCTCTGATTTTTTTTTTTTTTTAATTAAGGCTGTTTAAGGATCTTTTGATCTCCCGGAGGTATTTATTGTCATGGAGTATTTGTTAGGATCGCTGGCATCATTGGGAACCAAAGAGAAGTCACTTGGTACCGAAGGCAGCCTGAGGGCTCTGTAGTTTTTATGGGCTCTCGGCAGAGGGGTGAAAGGCAACGAGACCAGAAGTCAGGCAGGATCGCACCTCCTGACTGCGTGTCAGAGGGACGGGGTTACCCGACAACGCTCCTCTGCCTGAGCCCTCGTAAACATTTAATCCGCAAACTAAGTTTTGGTGCCAAATCTAGCGCAGACTCTTTTAGAAAACCAGTCCCTGTGAGCCACCAGTTGTGATTTTTCCCCCATTCCCGAGGGAAGCCCCTGCCCCACAAGCAATGCCCCATGCCAACCCCAAAGTCGCTGTTAACAGAATACAAGTAGCCCATAAATAACATTAGGGACTGTACAGATCTCAGAGGGGTTTGAGCTGCACTAATAATTCCTTCTAGAGGAGATTCGTACTTTGAACAGACTAACTATTGAATGCCAGTTAAACCAGTGTGAACCCAGAGTGACCCGTGTGTCAGCCCAGCATCTCCCCTGGTCCACACCGAAGCCATGCAGGGCTCGTCCCTCCTTTTATTTGGGCCCAAAATGCTCCGGTAGCTCCCTGATGTAGGTACGGCTCCCCGTGCGTGCCATGGACAGGAGTGCTTTGCTTTGTTGCATTGAGTTTGCAGTGTCTTTTTATGGGAATCCTGGTTATTTCTCAACGCCCTGCTGGCAGATATGAGCTGTAATGTGGTTGCACGTTTGTGCTTGTTGGCTCTGTGGCAGCATCGTCATGTGAGATGTGCAGGACATGCCGGGGGATGGACTGGGATGGGATGGAGCTGGCCTGAGGCTGACCTGGGATGGCTTGTTCACCAGCCCAGGTGACATCAGTAGGTCCTTTTTCCTACCAGTAGAGGTTGCAGCATCAAGTCTCCATCCTGTGAACTGCGTGCAGGTAATTGGAGTGTTAATGAACCTTCTAATGTGCAATCGGTGAAATTTCACCTGGAACGTCCATTCTCTGAGCACCCAAAGAGCAGAACAATGCCAACAGGTTGGACGGGATTCAGAGAAGAGCAATAAAAACGATGAAAGGGCTGGACTGATTTATGAGAAAGGATTAAAAGAGTTACATATGTTTAGCTTGGCAAAATGATGACTAAGGGTGGGATATGGTCTCTGTCTGCGAGTATGAGAGGAGTGTAAATACCCAGGGAGGACAGGAATTATTTAGGCTGGTTCAAGTGGGAGTAATAAGATTAAATAAAGGAAATAATCTTTGTGACTGGGTTGAAGGAAAAAATTCTTCATGGTTAGAGCCCATTTCCATGTGGAATAATCTCCCAAAGGAAATAGCTGAAGCCTCAGGACTTGGATCGTTAGAGGGGAGTCGGGGGAGTGGAGCACGGGGAAAATGACACGGGAGCTTGGAAAACGCCAATTCCTGCGATTCCAGCCGTGCCATGAGAGAGCAGTTAGGATGTTTATATCCAGCCATTAACCAGTGCTTTGATGTGGGGAGGGAAATAGAGGGGGAAGAGGGGGGAAAAAACCAAAACAATTGTACAAATTATCTATGGACTTAAAACTGCAAATTCAAAAAGGAAAAAATTCAAACCATTGGCGCAAGTTTCCCAAAGAGTGCCATTGCCAAGCTGTCACAGAGGGTTGTGAAACCCCAGCTCACGGCATGATGGGGAGAGAACTGGCCTTGTACATCCAACAGCAACCGTGAACGCAGCCCCAAGCCCCTGCCTGGCAAACCAGCTCAGGATCGAGAGGGAATCAAAACAAGGCAATTAATGGGCTTCTAGTTACCCTAACAGCTTCTGATTTGTACAGTGCTTTTTCTAACAATAATTATAAGAAAATATTTTTTCCCCCTGTAATTGTGAAAAGGGGGGAAAAAAATATGGTAATAATATGAAGAGAGCAACTCCACGTTACAAACAAGAACCATATGTTGACTTATCATGGGAAATATGTAAATACAGGCTGGAGCTGATCCGGAGCACATGTTGTTAGTCATGAAGCAGCTATTTAAAATTCCACGGCTGGATCATTAACTTCACAGTATCCTTTATGGAAGACAACGGAGGGCAAATAATCAGAGTGGCACTGAAAATAGCCTTTTTCTGGAGAAATCTCATTTAGCTGAGTTTCGTAGGAAGCCGTTTGTGATCCGTCAGCTGAATCAGAACAGGGTCTCCTCTGCCGCTGGTTGACTGGGATGGCTTCATCCTCCACCAGTAACGTGTCCTGGCTCAGAAATTCCCTTTGGATGCTCAGATTGCACCAGAAACGTTCTGTTCTCAGCCCATCTGCATTGGGGGAGCAAAATAGCTGCAGAAAGTGCTAATGGATGGCTCAGCACTGGTTCCCATTTGAAATGTGGTTTACCTGGAAGGATGTAGTGATTGATCACAAGCTGGGAGGAAGGTTTGTCCTGCAGGTTCTCTGAAGCTGCGGCTGTGCAAAGCTTGTGTTCAAGTCTTTGCTTTGCCACGTATTTTCTTAGTCATCGCAGGCAGGTCACTTCTGCCCATCATCTCTTTCTTTTCTTAGTCAATCCAGACAAGAAAACCTCTCCCTGGTGCCAGCCATGATCAAAGGAGGTCTAGATTGAAAGAGATTCCATAATTAGGAAAAAAACTCATAAAATGCAAGGAAGAGATCCTGGACCCCAGAGAAGGCTCTGCCTTAAGCAAACGTTTTAGAGCAGTGAAAGGATGGATTTAGACTAATGCACTAACCTGGATGGGCATCGCCTCGTCCCTCTTGGACTGTGCAAGGAGAAAAACCTCCCTGGAGCCTGTTGTTGTGGCCCCTGTTTTGGATGCAGGGTGAAGGGCTGAGCAAGCTGCGGCTCAGGCAGGGGTAGAGCGTTAAAAGCATTGCTAAGCCTAGTAAATTGGGACCAAAAACGTTAGCATCCTCAGTTTCCATCCCAGAAAGTTGGCATGAGGCAGCGTTTTGCAAAAGTCCTGATTTGCACATGCTTGGGTATTGCTCAACTTAAAAAAAAAAAAAAAAGAATAAATCTGTTTGTGTGTCATCTTAGACAAAACTCAGAGCTGAGCTTGGTCGCCCAGCAGCTCGGGGATGCTTAACGTGAGCTGCCTTTTGAGCGGTGAGGGAGCCTGCAGGCATCCCCAAACTGGCTGTCCCGTGGGATTTGGGTACCAGCTGCTCTCGGTCAGATGCTGTGTAAGCAGCAGCCGTGAGAAGGAGTTCACCTGCAGCCCTGAGGGCATCAGCCAGACTTGTCCCCTGGACACAGCCTGTGTGGGTCACCCGTGCAGCAAGTGCCATCGATGCTGTCTCGGGGAAATGCTGCGGATTAGAGGCAGACAAGAGGCGTGAGGATGGGGAAAGAAAGGAGTCTGGGAGAATCAGAATCATCAAAAAGTTGTTGGAAAGCAAAAGGAGAAGCTTAAAGGAAGCCACTAATATTAATTCAGGGAGATTACAGGAGTTCAGTGACCGTAAGAGAGGGGGGAAAAAATCACACCTGTGAGTGCAGGAGCCACTGAGGGAGATGGGAGCTGCTCTGAAATGCTCCAAGTGGAAAAAATCCTCAAGTGGTGTAAATCAGGAGAGCTGCCTCTGGGGTTTGGGAACAACAGGTGACTTCTCAGGGGACTTAAAGCAGAAATAGGGTTGCAAACTGACTGTGTTGACCAAAGGGCATTATGGGATGTCTCAGGGAGGTGCTGGGGTGTCTTGGTGCCCTTGGCTGAGCCATGGGTTGTGCCCGTGTCACTGCCCAGGGTTCACGTTTCCAGCTCCGTTAACGCTGTACCAGACAGAGGAGCAATCACCAGTCCTGGGGTTCAGTGCAAGGCTGTGACCCTGCCAGTACCTGCCGGTGTCTCAGCATGAATTGTTAATTATGTGCAGAATTGCTCTGGTGAGCTGCACCAGGGCAGGTCTGAGCCCCAGGGATGAAGCTATTGCGAGATAAAGTCCAGCAGTGATGATCATCTAATCTGACACCCACCCGAGACGTGCTGTAGCATCTCCTGGGAGTGTTCAGACACAGACTGGAGCAACTTTTACCTCCCAGCAGCATGTCCCTTCAAGTATGCTCAATTCATATTTTTTTTTTCTTTACTCACTGCTGGATCAGGTACCTAAATGCAAAGCACAGGGACGTTATCCACAGTGTGCCTGGGTTTCTTGGAGAAGGCTGTAAGACCCAAAGCCACCAGGAGAGCGACCTGCCGCTCAGCTTTAACAGCTGATCTCCCTCTCGATTTTCAGGCTGTGCTGATTGTTTATTTTTCTTCTCTGTTATTGGCCTTGTTCGCTGTCCAGTCCCGTAACTTATCCGCAAGAGAAGCATCGCTCTCTTTTTTTTTATTATTATTATTATTAGGGTTTTACAGTGCTTTAAACCACAAGGTGAAAGCTGTTCACGTTAAAGTGGAGTTTGGTGGAATGATGGATGGATCTGCAGGACAGGGTTTGCCGGGTAGGGGACCGGGGACCTGGCGGTGACGCTGCAGGAGCGTGTCCCCACCGTGTGCCGGCCATCGCGCCGCCCGCCCCATGGCTGCATCCACCTGGGGGCATGGCAGCAGCATCGTGACTTCATTCTCCTCTGGTCATTTTAAAAGGGAATCACAAGCCTGGCATCTCCTGACCTCCCAGCAGCTGGGGTGACAGCCTAAGCCTGGCTTTTTTTGTGCCTCTTATTAAATAGCTTGCCAATAGCTCAGTTAAAACAATAGATCTTGTGGAAACTCAGTTCCCCAATCATGCTGTGCCAGGAAGGTTTCGATCGCATTTTTAATGTGATGTTGCTGCAAAAAGGGCCAAAAAGTTCACAAATCTGAATATTAGGGGCCACTTGTAATTGCACACTAGCAAAAGCTGTTAGTCCAGGCAGGGTCTTGATTTGGGGCAGGATGGTGGCTCTGTGCTTCTCTCTGAGGCAAGGCAGTGCCACCTGGGCGTGCCAATGGATGGGGACAGTGCTGGGGACAGTGGTGTGCAGCTGGGGTTGAGATGTCCCAGGGCAAAGCTGAGCTGGGGGCAACGTAACGTGGGGCTCGGGACCCGTCAGCCCTTTTTTTGCGGGGCAATGGGGCGTTCAGCACTCAAGGAGCTGTAGCTGAGCAGGTGGGAAGCTGCAATTAAACCAGTGACTTTGCGATCTCCTGATAACAATGAGTTTGTTTAAACTTTCATGATTTTTTTGAGAGGAAGCAATGCTAGCTCTTTTGTTGGTTTTGTGTAGGGTTTTTTTTTTTTTCCTCTTGGGTTTTGACAGTTTTGTTTCACTGAGGCACTTTTATGAGGAGCATTTTATTATTTTACTATGTTATTCATCTGCATTTTAATTGCACACAATAAAACTTGAAAGCTCCCAGCAGCGAAAATCCTATAGTACTTCCCATCCTGTCCCACTGGGGACGAATTGCTGGGGTCACGTCGTTTGTCAACAAACAGGGCTGAACCCTTTGTTGACAGTTTTGTTTCACTGAGGCACTTTTATGAGGAGCATTTTATTATTTTACTATGTTATTCATCTGCATTTTAATTGCACACAATAAAACTTGAAAGCTCCCAGCAGCGAAAATCCTATAGTACTTCCCATCCTGTCCCACTGGGGACGAATTGCTGGGGTCACGTCGTTTGTCAACAAACAGGGCTGAACCCTTTGTACGAAACACACTGATTTTCCTGAACTATACCAGTAACAACTTTTAATTGGTGTCGTCAAATGATTAAATTTAACCCACCTTCATTGTGGGGAAATGGGATGTGTTTTGAAGGGAGCAGGTATTGTTTGAAGGCAGGACAAGAAAGCCCCGAGAGCACCAAACCTCCTTCCGAAATGTGTCATCTCAAAACCCCTGACAAATGCCGGTACCCAAAATATCGGGGGGAGGATCTGTGCCCCTGCAGCTGCTCTGCTTTGTGTCCTGCCCACTCCACCGGCACCGCTTGGGTCTGGGTTAACTCTGCGGAGAATTACCTAAAACCCTTTGGACTCACCCGGTACAGTTGGGTTTGGGTTTGTCCTTTAATCTCTAAAAAAAATAAATAATTCCCAGCTAAATGCCTCAGGGGAAATCCCTGAAAAATTCCCTTGTGAGGCTTCGCAGGGTTTGCAGAGCATCCCCCATCCGACGTGGGAGCGTGGCTGAGCCCCCCTGAGCCCAGTTCCTCGCCTGTCTGGACCCACACGGCAGGATTCAACCCCATGGTGCCACCAGAGCAGTCCAATTCTGCATGCATGCAGAAAAAAAAAATTAATCTGCACATCAGGGTTAGACCTTCAAGTCTCTGTGCTTGGGCTCTGTGCATGGAGCTTGTGCTTGGGTCCTTGCAAGGATGAGCTCAGGCCAGCGTCTTGGCTTGAAAGATGATGGCCAGTAAATCACTTTACCCTCCACCTTTCTGTGGCTCTCTGTTGTCTGATAGTCTCTTTCTCCTTGTAATTATTATAGACAAGGAAAAAAAAAAAAAAAAGGACAAGTTAAAGTTTTCATGCAGAAAGTGAAACAGATCAAATTGCATCCATAAAAAAAAAAAAAAAGGAGTCTTCTATTAAAACATCATCCATCCATTCCTTCCCCCCGCCCCCAGCTGATGTTTAAGGGGATCAGAAGCAGAATTGCAAGGCAGCATTTAAATCAGCCCGGCTGCTAGCTTCATATATTAGTGCACCTGTGTTTCTCATCAAACGTGCTACCAAAAGGACTGGTTAGAAGTGCTTTGATCTGACTTTAAATATCCCCAAACATCAGGAACTGGAGGTATTTTAATCTGATTTTACTGGAACTGCGCCGATTTAAGGAAAACAGAACCCAAAATTAAATTCATATTTTCCATCAGTTCCCTGGAATTTGGAAAGAGGAGATTTTCACTGGGAGTGGGGATGGCAGGAGAATAACCTCAGCTCCGCCGCTATCGCTGCGCTTGGAGGTTGGTCGCAGCAAGGCAGGAGCATCGTCGGAGCAGCTCTCTGCCACTGGCTGCTTAGGGCAAGAAATCTGGTGCTCTGTCCTTCCTTCTTTTTTAGAATTGTTTTTGTGGATTTTTTTCTTCTGTTTCTCTCCCCACTGCATTTAAAATCTGAGTTTATCTCCATAACTACAAAGCACACGAGACATCTTCACGTGCAGTCCCTCTTGGCAAGCATCTCCTCATCCAAGGGGACCGTGTTTCTTGTCCTCAGGTTTGAACACAACTCCTCTGGTGCAAAATCCCGAGTGCAATTTAAATGCCCAGGCTCTGATCTCACATCAACCTGCCTTACTCCGCTGCACACACCCATTTCCCTCCAGGGAATACTAGAAATCCTTTCTCCATCCTCCTCCATCCTGCTCCAGCTTGCAACCCTCCGGAGCATCGATGGTCTCTCCTTCGCTCCCAGACGCATTTGCAGAGGAGCCTGGTGAGCCCAGAAACGCCAACAAAACCCTGTTTGTTTCCTGCACATTCTATTTTCCTTTTGCTCTGCTGTGTTTGTGCAAGGGCTTTGACACGACACTATTATTAGCTCTTTCTCTCCTGCGTCAGAACCTCGGCCGGTGTCACCTGGCAGCGCCCCGGTGACTTGGAGCCGAGGCTTCAGCCTGGAGAACAGCTTTAATAAGGAGTTTTTTCTCAGGCTACCTGCTCAGCAGATGTTTCTGTTTGTTTTGGTTTACGTTTAGTTTAATTCTGCTCCTA
The DNA here is from genome assembly GCF_000699245.1 of Pterocles gutturalis. NCBI lineage: Eukaryota > Metazoa > Chordata > Aves > Pterocliformes > Pteroclidae > Pterocles > Pterocles gutturalis. The sequence continues at coordinate 95,914 of NW_010102710.1, forward strand.
ATGTGCCTTTTATAATGTCTTCTGGCAATACTTCTAGACCTGCGCTGGATGGATTGGAGCCTGTGTTGTTACAGGCAAAGCCGGGGTGGCTCTGAGCCCTGTTATCTCCACATCTCTCCAGTTAGACTTAAGAACTTGCTCAAACACTCAGCTGGAAGCTTTTTTTCTTTTTTCCCAGGACAGCACAGGATTTTCCCAGTGCTCCCGCATGTCTCTGCCCTTGCAGGAATCGCTGCATCTCGCTGCAAACCCTGCAGCAGGTCCAGCTCCTGCCCCCGTGAAGCCCCCCCTTCCCCAGCCCCAGCCACCGGGACCACGCTGCAGGGTGCTGCACCTTCCCTTTCGCTTTGGTGCTGGATAGAAACCCTTACCTTTAAAAAGTAGGATTTTTCCAGCAAATGATGCTGGCTGAAGCTACGGGAAAAGAGATGTGTAAGCACAGAAAAGAATGAGACCACTCTTGATGTGGTGGTGGGCTCATCAGAAATAAGATGCGTGCCCAGACAAGACAGGCTGAAAGATTATCTCCCACCCTGAGGAGAAAGGAAAAAAAAAGAAAAAAACCAAACAAAACCCAACTTTTCTTTTTTCCCAGTGGCCGATTGTTTGGCTGGACGTTGATTGAGAGCTCGGGCTCAGATAAAGGCTGGAGGGTTGGCAATAATATCAAAAAAGGCAGTTGGAGTTTGGGGCCAGCCAAGCTGTCATTTCCTAATACTGCTGCTGTCATCCAGCCTTCTGGGGCACGGGAGAGGCTGGAGTGAACTGGTAAAAAGTATTTTTAAAAAATAAAGTCAAACCCTTATTCC
>NW_010102710.1:96732-105949 GCF_000699245.1 Pterocles gutturalis
CCCACCACAGCCGCCTCTTTGGATATTGTGCTGAACTTCAGCATTTGATCAAAAAAGAAAAAAAGAAAAGATAAAACATATAGGTAGGAATCAGTGGAGCCTTTAAACAGTGCGCTGTGAAAAAGGCTGCACTTTACTGTTGTCTTTCTGAACCCTGTGAAATGCTGGGAAACTGTTTTTAATAAACAAGAGTTCAAACAGTGGGGCTCCGTAGCCAACAGTCACGCCTTAAACTCTAAACTTTACATGAAAACTCTCAGATCCCTTTGAACTCTTTTTTTTCTTCCCTGGCAGAGGATTCCAGTGTTTATGCATTTTTTTGAGATTGCTGGCGGGATCATGAGGAGGGTTTTAATATTTTTTTTTAAACAATCTCCTGCCTTCAGAAACCATTAATGCCCACTAAGAAACATCAAGGCGTTGCTTTGAAGTGCCTTCTGGCTACAGCCCTCTTACACTCTTTGGTTACTGTGCAATCAAATAATTAAATGGAGTCTAAAAAAAAAAAATTCTTTTACCTGGTAATTAAACACCCCATGTTGGACAGTTGCAAGGGTTTTTAAAGGCATTGCAAATCTACAAAGACTTGAAACACAAAAGCAAGTAGTGCTTTTACTAGAACAAGTGAGCAGACACTTTCTCCCTGCTTTGGCAACCTGTCACAGGGCAAGGTGGGAGCTCGCCCTCCTCTTCCCGGCAAGGTCGGGGCAGAGAATCCCGAAGGAGAAAGGACAGAGCAGAGAGTCAGAAATTAGCAAAGCTAAACTCTCAAACTTTTTTTTTTTTTTTTTGCATTTGTTTGTTTGCTTTGGAATAAACAGTAAGGAAGAAAAAGTTGGAAATAGTATTTTGGCTACTTCATCAAATGTGGAATTATGGGCTGGAGGCCATCCCGAAAAGCCATGGAGCCCGGTTTGGCCACGAGCTGTCTCTGAAGGCTTTGGGTGTTTGGCTCCGTGCGGCGCGGCGGCTCTTGGGGACGTGGGGACACCAGTGCCCCCCGCGTCAGGTGGCACGGGGACGTGGGCGCTGGGCTGCAGTTGGCAGGACTCAAGCTCATCCCTTTCTGGAAGGCTGGGGAGGAACAAGGGCATCCTGGTGGCAGCTTCAAAAGCGCGGGGCGGGTGCTGCGATGGGGTGTGTTGGATCTGCTGGCCAGTAATAATTCCCTGGCTGGGAGGAGAGGGAAAGGGCCACCTCCTCCGCTCCTGCGGAAACTCGCCTCCCTTCAAGGTACCCTTTTGATGGAAACCTTCTGAAACCCGGTTGTTTCACTTCCCAGAAGCTAGCTGAGAAAGTTGTCTCTGATTCCAACCTAAATCGGCCCTTCCTTCCTGGAGCTCTGCTTTGATCTGGGCATTTGAATCTCAATGCAAAACTCGGTGCTTTGCCTGGTTTTTGCATGGCAGCAACGTGGGGCAGGATTTAACCCCTCCCTACCCGTGTGCCCCATCAGCTGCCCCATCGTTATTCCCAAATCATCTTTGCGTACCGGCTGGTTTTACAGCATCTGTCCCAGGAGCGGTGTCGGGTCCCCAAACCCTGCCCTGTGCCTCCGTCCTGCCGGGGCTGGCGGGAGGTCGGTTGGTTGGTGTCTGAAGGCAAAGACCCCTCCCTGGCTGGGTTATCCATTAATATTTTTGCTTGTAGAGGAGAGACACCTTGGTTGGCAGCTTGCTGTGAAACGTTTGGAAGGGATGTCGTGTTTGCAGGGCTACGCGGAAGCTTTAGAGATGTAAGGATTTGAGGAAACAAGAACTTTGGAAAAGGCACAAACCTTTTGCTCCAAGCTCTGCCAGGCTGCTGCAGCCACCTGCAAATGCTTTGAAGGGGTGCAGGGTTTTTGCTGGACTCCTTGCCGCTTGTTTTTTCAGGCTGGATGAGACCTGGAGGGATCAGCGGGGTTCCCCGCAGGAAGGATGCTGAGGGTGCTCCGGGAAGCAGCTCTGCAAGCGGGGGGTAAGGGAAAAGCCAAGGTAGGAGCATCCCAGCCATGCATCCCATTTATCCTTTGACTTTGGAAGGATTTTGGGGGGATGAGAGTTTGCTTTGAGGCAGCACAGCGGAAGGCAAGAAGAAGGGGAAAGCAAGGAGTGGGAGCGGGAGCCGGGAGTGCTGCGACTGTAGATGAGGCGGCAGCGCTGGCGACGTGCATTAGGAATGACGAGGCGGTTGTTTCAAAGCAGGACGAACTGTAGGGTTCAGAGATGTTCCAGACTCCTGCAGGGCCCAAGACAAATGTTGAAAGCCAGAATTCCCAGAGGGTCTTTCTGTTTTCTTTTTAAAAAATAAAATTAAAAAAAAAAGAAAAATCTACCTGTCAGATCTGATCAAGTGAAGAGCTGAATTAAGGAAGGCAAGACTTAATGGGCTTTCTTCCCTAAAAATAGAGCTTCTCATGAAAGAGATGAAGGGCATTGCCCAGGGAGGTCAGCCAAAATCATCTGAAATTATGCTATCACCTAGATCTGGTGTCCAAAATTAGCCTCCTCTCTCGCTATGTGGGTTCAATGCTCCCTGAAGATTAAACACATCACAACACTCATTTAATTTAAAAGAGAGGCTCAAACATATGGCATGCCACGGTTTAAATGTTAGAAAAATTCAGCCTGAGACTCTTCATTATGATGAGTACCGTGCTAACGAAGGCGAGGGGGAAAGGAGTGTGTGCAGGGCTGTGCGAGGGGCTGGGCAAGGCTGCGAGCAGGAATCGGGGACGTTGCTGGGAAGAATGGGAAGGACCTGAACCAGAGCTGCTTTCACCATCCAGAACCAGTCTGATCTTTTTTCAGAAGGGGAAGGAAGATGATTTGCCTTAAATAATTCTCCAGGCTCCTCTGTGTGGGTGTTTTCTGGGCTCTGTGATTAAGACAGAGCATTTGAACACACTGGGATAGGAACCTTGCTTAACGACTGAGAGTTCCTTTCTTTTTTCCTTTTTAATTAATCTGAGGTTGCTACTGGAGCAGTTGGATGAAGGTGTTTGAGGAACATGAGGTTAATGGAAGGTGAAAGAGGAAGGGAATAAAATTGCCAATACGAGCCAAGCAGGGTGAGAACCAGCAGATGCTCCAGCCCAGCCGGCGCATGGCTGACTCACGGGTTTGGAGAGAATAAATTCCCTCGGTGGAGGAGGGAAAACAGCCTCTGGGAGCCTTGGGAAAGGCTGGGGGGAGCCGACAGCGCTGCTGGTCCCGTACCGGGGAAAAGGAGGGAGTTTTCACGGGACTTCACCAACGCAGAGCACCCTCCCCAGTACCAGCGCCGTTAAAAATAACGTACAGGCTATAGTCTGTGTTCATGAAGGGAGGGGGATTTTGTCACTGGTTTGGGGTCTCTGTTTTACTGTCTGAGAAATGGGTTTGCAGAAGAGCGCTGGGAGGGGATGGACAGGGCTGAGGTGCCTTGGGATGCTGTAGACAGTGTCTTGTGAAGGACAGGAGCCTTGGGCTCTCCGACGGTGCAGAGGGGCTGCAGGATGGTGGCAGGTCGCTTTGTCTGTGTATTGGTTTCCTGGAGAAAAGATCCCCAAATTATTGCTGCCTGGCCCCATCTCCACTGCCCCCGCTCCTCAGTGATGCAGGAGGCAGCCGGCATCCCTCCTCCAGCCCTTACCTCTGGGGAGGCTGCTGGGAATTTCAGAGGTTTGGGTTGGTTTTACCAACACTTGGATGTAGGTTCATGCATCAGGGATGCTCGTCCAATCTGCCACAGGGCTGGAGCACGTCTTCCCAAGGTACAAACCTCCTCTAACTGCCCCACGAGGACATGCCGGTGCGGGTGAGTCAGTGCCCTCGGTCACCAGCGCTGATGCTGTAATTGCATCCTGCTCTCGCAGCAAACGCCAGGAACTGAAACTCAGAGGCAGAAATCATGACTCGAGGCAATTGGTAATTTTTTTAATTTTTTTTTTATTCTAAGCTCAAGATTTTGGGGGCAGCCTCGGACATTTTTTGGATGCTGACTCAGGATGCTGACTTTGCGCCTGGCAGCGTCAAACATTCCGGCTGGAGAGAGAACAAAGTACATCACTTGTATCTGCTGTGACCTACCCACCAGCGGAGAGGCCCGCGAGCAAGGGCTGGGATGCATTTTGCATCCAAACGCTGCCTATTTTTTGCCAAGGGAAGAAAAACACACGTTTCCAGGGTCCTTGTCCCCACTCATCTCAGCGAGGAGAACCAACCCCACAGCTGCCCCCTCCCCAGCCCAGCCCCACGCCCCATCACTTCAAGCTTTTATTTGGGACTGAGCAAGACCATTGCTCATCTCTACACATCCCCAACAAATCCCAACTGTCAAACGCTTGGGAAAGTGGGTTTTTTTGGGAAAAAAAACCCCTCTAGGTGATACATGCCCATGATTCCCAGCCCGCTGCTCCCTCTTGGCTCTGTGTCCTGAGCGCTCCCGAGGACCGTTAAAGGTCCGTGAAGGCGTTTTAATTGTGCAGTAACCAGGGCTGGTGTTTTTCTTGGCCCAGGACCCAGCCTGCAGAGCCAACGCGCAGCTTTGAAGCTTGCCCGGCCGCCGCTCGCCCCGTCCACGCCGCCAATTATCCGCCGTGCTAGGGGCTAACGCAGGCGGGCTTACCCACCTCCGTGGGTGTTGTGGGGCTTAACGAATGTTTCCAGCACGCTTTGAAGATGAAAAATGCTCCAAGTGTGAAGTATTAGTGCGATTTAAGCGCGTGGAGGGGTTAGATCTCACTCACGCCGTCCTTCTTGCAGTGCTCGGGGTTGCTTTTGCAGAGGCAGCTCTTGCTGTTGGTGTCCCACCTCTGGAGGGACCCAAAAGGGGACATTTGGGGTCCCTCCTGTGGAAAGGGATATTTTGGCAGGTATCGTAACTCTGCAAGCAGCTCTGCGGGCACTTTTTTTTCAGGATGAGTTTATATAGCTTTCATTAAACCTGATAAATTTCAGTTAAAGTGAAAAAGCCACTTGGGTCACAATAAGGTCTTGCACACTCCCCATATTCTGTACCATTTAAAAAAATTAGATTTGTTGGATATTACATTTTTTAAGCTGCAATAGTAGAAGTTTCCCACGCTGCCTCTCCATTTAGCAGCTGACAAGCCAGACTTGTAATCACGATCTTTATCCCGAGACAGGCTAAAAAACAAAATGTTTCTGAAACGCTGAAGGTAGGTGAACATTTTCAGAGTGTCACATACTACGGTGGTGTCTAACGAGCTCCATGTCCCACTTATAATTGAAACAGAAGAGAGTATTCACTTTTCATTCATTTTTAAAAGACTATTCAAATACCCTTTCATCTCCGCTAAACAGCCTGCCATGTATTTGAAGCCATTTTATATTTTGTTTCTACAGACATCCAAAAAACAGAGGTGAGTATTTTGGAACATTGATAGAAAGATGCAAAGGCTTGTGAGGCACTGAATGGCTTCAAGCTGCCTCAAACATATTCATCTTCCCAAGAAGAATTAGGCACAGTATGATTCATTTTAATAGCAGAAGAAAAATAATACTACAATGTAGTGCTAAGTTCCCAACCTTTGATGGTCGACTGAAAAAAAGAGAGAGAGGGAAAAGAATTAGATCTTTCTTCCCTTATGTTGTTGAAGTCTCCCTACACCCATCCGTTATGTCCAGCTTATCAATTAAGATGAACCCCATGAACTTCAGATGGTTTTTTTAAAACAAGGCACCATCCATTTAAATGTGTAAAACTGCCTGCAGCTCCCTTGAACCGCGGGGTTCAGTCCTGAGCTCTGTGTACTCGGTGGGAAGTTGAGCCCTTTGATAGAAGTTTTACTGATGTTTTAAATGAAGTCTTCTCATACACACAAAATAACCCAGATAATTTAAAACCTCCTAGAAAAAATAGGGTGGAGAGAGAGAGAGAAAAAAAAAAATAGTTGGTGCCATTGGTCTAGCAGAAGAAAAGAGGCTGGCGTTGGTTACCAACAGGACAGACCAAAAGCCTTCCCACAGTTGCTTTCCCAGGGTTACTCGCTTGAGCCGGGGAAGGTCTGGGCGACAGCTGGGAGACAAATCCATCCCTGGTATGGGCAGCTTCCCTCAGGAACAAATTAAGCTCGTTCAGCTATAAAATAGGTTTTGTGCCATAAACACGGGTGCGAGGGAAGGCGCGTGGGTAAGAGCTCCCCAGCCATTGTCCTGCTCGGATGCTTCCATCAAATCCCAGCCAACGCAGCCACGCTAGCCAGGGCCTGACAAAGCTGGGGTTTGCTGCTGCAGGTGATGCAGGTCCTCCCTGATCGCCCCTGGGTAAGGCTGTGACCACCCTCCACCACCCAGCGACGGAGCCCTCCGATGTGCCCCGTGGGACAGCTCCAGCACCAAGCCCACCATGTCCCTTTGAACATCAAGCCCCGACTTCATCGTCCCACCTACAGACCAGGAGAAAGTCCCCACTCCTCCATCAGCCAGGACTCTCCCCATCAGGTAGGCTTGGCTGTGCAATGTTAAATTTGCAGCTGAGTTACCTGAACGAGCTGTAAATGATTTAATTGCTGCACTGAAGTGCAGCCCCAGCCTTTGCCTTGCCCATTTGAGCTGCAACCGCTACTGCCATACGTGAGAAAAAAACCTTTTAAGGCATTAAGGGTGAAAGAAAAAGTCAGACAATATTAATTTGAAAAATATAAAATTTTAATAAAGGCTACATCTCTTAATTACAATAATTATTGTACCAAGTAATTTTTTTTTAAATGAAACTCTTTATAATGCATAATTTACAGTATAAGTAGAACAAAATGCCATGGCAAAAGTCATGAGTACAGGACTTGTAATAAAAGGCATAAAATATATTTATACATAAACCCCTTACACAAACAAGGGAAAGCTTGAACCCTGAATATAGGGCGACGCATGGTCTCGTAACACCATGCAGGCACAGGTACTGTACTGATTAAATTTTAAAAACACTAGAGATAGTGTATTAATATTTTCACCATACATTTTCTACAATATATACAGATTTACACAAAGTAGCAATGGCAAACAGAATGCACAGATTAACTTAATCAACACAAAACCCAACTGTAGAAATGCAAGGTCTTCCTGGGGAAAGGGTCGCTCTGTCCCAACACCCACGCACACGCACACACAAAGCTCTGCCAAGGTTTGCAGAGAGCCTTCGCCCACATCTCCCACGGGATCACATGGGTGTTGTGAAGGTAAGGCCAAAAAAAAAAAAAAAAAAAAAACCCCAACAAAAAGCAAACCACCCTCCCAAAAAAACCAAACCCCAACCCAACCCCACCACGTCAGGGATCACGCGCTCCACACTGATCTGAAAATCCACCCCATCGTAGTTTCATGTCGTTTAAATAGAAGTCGTGCTAACATTGAAGTAGCTAGCTATGTGGAATACATACGGGTTTTTAACCTGGTTTTTGCAATGTGTCCTTTCGGTGTGCTAAGTACAGAAATGGGAACTGGGTGGCTTTTTTCTACAGCTCTCCCAGGCTCGGGTTTTGCTCTGCCTTTGCCTTGACTGAGAGAGGCAGTGGACACCACACGGCATCCTCCCCCCTGACAGCAGCAAAGCAAAAACCTCACACTGCAGAAATCCATGGACGAAACAACAGGTTGCTGTTGTTATATTGCATCTAACGTATTTATGCTTAAGACCTTTATTTCAGATTAGAGCAGCATAGATTAAAATGCACCGGTCTCTAGATGAATGGTAGGACAGTATTTTTATTTTGGCTTTTATTATTATTTCTTTAGAAAAGTTTTATCTTCACTCGTAGAAATACTGGGCACAATGTCACTCCTTCCCTCCTCCCTCTTCAAAAAAAAAAAAATCATGAATGTGCTCCTAGCCAAACTCCTAAATTTTAGATACTGGGACCAAAATAAAAAAATAAAATAATCCTTCCTCCCATCACCCCCACTTCCCAGCCCCACTCTTCTCCATTGTTAAAGCAGCATATCCAAAAACTGGACTTAAGGGAAAACAGACTGTTCAATAAATATCAATAAGGATTACTGTTAAGGTAAGCTATACACAGTTTCTCTTAGTCCATAGATTTCAGATCCCCAGGAAATCATATATTATGTATGGAAGTCTCTCAAACACGGTCTGCATCTCCAATAGCCAACAGTGGTCATGTTTTTAATAAATAGTTCAGGGGTTTTATCATCTCAGTACCAAACTCATGAATAATAAATGCCATTTTTTTCCTCTAAGGCTAATTCAGCAAAGTCTTCATAGACTTCACTTTTTTTCTTCATTGGTTCAAAACTTTCCTTCAGAGCTTTTTTTCTCCTTGTCATCACTACTGTTGTGTGTCCAAAGACTTTCTAGCTTAACTTTTCTTAAGAAACACAGATGCCATCAATCGATCCTTTCTACTTTCCCAAGAATCCTTCCTTCGTACATCGGCAGGATGGTTTCGTCTTCCCAAATCTCTTCAAACACCGCACCGCAGTCGAACTCATCGCTTGCCTTTTTGAAGTAGTATCTGTGGTAAAGAGAATTAAAACACAGTTCAAAATCAAAAGGTAAAGCAAAGGATGCTTTGGCAGTTCTTTTAACCGCAAAATTTCCAATCGCTCCCTCCTAGGATGCTCCTCCAGCGCCCGGCGTGGCCAGGAAAACCTCAGGGCTGCTCAGGTCCAGCAACATGAAAGCATCCCTGGGGCCACAGGGATGGCGAGGGGACAGAGGGAGCAGGGCTGTGCGTGCTCCTCAGCGGTGACAACAGCTTCTACAGTGAGTAAATTACACGCGTTGGCAGCGGGTATCCCTCAGCCGTAAAGAAAATTAGAAAGCGTGGTGATTTCTGGTCAAATATCTTATTTAAAAAATAAATAAACAGAATTTCAAAGCAAAGCATTCTTAAGGTTCTCCTCTCTCCCCACCTTCTTTCTTTCATGTGTTTTCTTGTTTCAAAGCTGAAGCCCAACATTAAAATTAGCAACTGTTATTAAAAGGAGAGGCTTTTTAGGCACACGGATGGATGAAAAGGAAACCATCTCAGCTTCCTGCAATGCACAACTGAAACGCTGCAGTACTCCTACTGAAAAAAAAAAAAAAAAAAAAAAAAAGCAAAACCGGGAGCCTAACATTCGAAACAGCGAAATGCCTAATGCATGTATCCATTTTAAGTGACAGAAACTCCTGGATTTGTTTCCCGACGCTTCCTCGCAGAGGCGCGGAGCAGCCCTGGTCCAGCCCGCGGGACGGGGAGGTGACACTGGGCGGACAAGCAGCAGTGTCCTGC
>NW_010102710.1:105983-106923 GCF_000699245.1 Pterocles gutturalis
AGCCAACGCTCCCAGAGACAAAAAAGCACCCCCACCCCTCCTGTGTCAAACAGTAAGGACCCCTCTATTATCCTGAATTAGACCGTTCAGCTTCTTGATTAAAGGTTCCTTTTATCCCGTTTGGAGCTTTCTTCCTTCTAAGGCTGCTTAATTGCATATGCACAAATGAAGGGCTTCCATTCAGAGGGGTAGCATTTAGGGAGCCTGTCCGTCTGCCGCCGCACACCTCCTCGGCCATGCCTGCTCCCTTGGAAAAGCGCTTTGCCATCTGATCGCCAGCGATGGAAAAACCTTCATCAGATGGATTACAAAGAAAAAATATATATAAAAAAAAAATTAACCCCTCCCACAGTCCTCCCTTGTAGTTGCCAGACGACTGGGGTTGGCAGATGTCTGTTAGGAAAAAGGGGTTTGTAATTATTATGTTTTTAGGATGGGAAAGAAGATCTAATTAAGCTCACTTTTACTATTAAAACTGAAAGAGCCATGGCAGGGGCTTAGAATTTGTTTGATTTTTTTTTTAGTGACTGTTCTATTGCACATTTCAAAAATAGCAACAACAGCCTGCAACTCTATTTATTTGTAGGGTACATTCAAATTATTTTGGTAGGGGGATAAAAGCTGGCTATTTAGTCAAAGAGATGAAACCAGCTCCATTGAGTCAAGATAGGGTTAGGATTTATTTTTGTAAAGTCATTCCAAGCTGAACTGACACATGTTGCGCCTTTAATGGCTCAGCAAGGAAAAACATCTTATTTAAGTCCTTCAGAGCCTGCGCTCATTCAAGTCAATGGCCCAACTCCCACCAACTTTGATGCTGCAGGTCAAGGCTGCAATTCCCCAGGCCAGCAGCCTTGAAACAAAACCAAAAAAACCCAAGGAAAGTTTGAATGAATTACAAAGAACTTTCTCTTCCCTTTCCCCTTCTCCGCCCCTCTCC
>NW_010102710.1:106939-111120 GCF_000699245.1 Pterocles gutturalis
CTCTTCCCAGTAACTTCCTCCACGAGCCCAAGCGCTGGCTGTGTTTACAAAATCTTTTATTTGAGAAAACACGCTATGACCTTTTACATAATTACAACCTTATTTCACAGGGAAAAAGGGGGAAAACAAAAAGAAAAAGAGGAGGCAAAGCAAGAAAAAAAAAAAATAATCCTCCCCCACAACATCTTCAAACAAGTCACTCTGCACTTATTTGCTCAGAAACGGGCTTTCCATTGAAACATATTTTATGTGGCAAGCTTTGCTCTTTTTTTTTTTAAATTTTTTTTTTTTTTCATTTTTTTGGGACATCTGGCACCAATCGAGGCGAGCAGGCCTGGCGTTCCAGCTCCATTTTGAACCGCTGCCATCTTCAGATTACCCGACACCACCCAGTTTTTTTGTGTGTGTATGTTTGTGTTTTGTTAACGCCATCAGTATTAAACCACTGCTTAATATTCCTTCTTTTTCTTGGGGGGGGGGTGGAAGGAAAGCAAAGCGGCGATTTCCCGGCGGCTGCCCCACGGCCGGGCCGGCCACACGGCTCTGGCATGGCTGGGGCCCCGGGTACCCACCTCGCAAACTGATCCAATCAATGAAGAATTTGGAGAGCAGAGTACTTCTGCATGTCTTTGTGCATTAAATGAAAGGCAACGGCTTCAAAGACATGCTTATTAAATGTGCCTTAAAAAGAAATCAATGCCAGATGTGACCAAAGCAGCCTAGTTAGTGCCTCCCCGTAACACACACGCTACTCCGGGCACCGGGTACCCACCTCGCAAACTGATCCAATCAATGAAGAATTTGGAGAGCAGAGTACTTCTGCATGTCTTTGTGCATTAAATGAAAGGCAACGGCTTCAAAGACATGCTTATTAAATGTGCCTTAAAAAGAAATCAATGCCAGATGTGACCAAAGCAGCCTAGTTAGTGCCTCCCCGTAACACACACGCTACTCCGGGCACTGCGGACCTCTTCCCTGAAGGTCACCCGCAGTTTCCCTCAAAGTCCAGCCAAAAGTCAAAGCTTAGATCAAAATGATTCCCTGGAGGTACACACATTTGTGTAATTAGTTTCACCTTGTGTCTGTGCAAGATAAAATACTGGGCATGTACCCAAGTTCCTTTTATAAATTTCTGTATTGTCTTTACCCAGGTGTAAAGGGGTGAGATCTAAGCAAAACCTTGTTTCATCCTTGTCAGTCACTTAAAAACATTTTCTAAAGTAATTACAGTCTGACAAGGCACAAATAATTGCACCTGGAGGGGCTTTCAGGCCACAGAGGTGTGGTGTGTTGTTTTTTTTTTTAGGAGCCTATTTCTACACTCCGGCATCACACACACAAAAAAAAAAAAGTCACAGAAAACAAACAAATGCACAAAAAAATGATTTTTTTTTGTGGGGGGGGAGGGAGGGGAGTGGAATACAGAGCCACTGGAGCAGTGGCAGACCAGTGGTGAGGCCAGGGAAACTGGTCTGCAGCTGGGGCACTGCATCAGGCGGAGGAGGACAGCGGGCAGGGAGAGGCTTTGGGGGCTGGAAAATGGCACAACCCTACAAGAAGCCCAGGAACCTCTCCTGGAGGTTGTCCAGGTTGGGTGTACTTGCAGGTTGCTGCCATCTGATGGCAGCTGGGCGGGCTGCAAAGATGGTTTTTGGGGGAAAGATGGGCATTATCTCAGCCCCACTGTGCAAGAGCCACGGGCAGAGCCCAGTCTGGCATCCCCCTGACCTGAGGACAGCCCTGGGTGACCTACCTCTGCTCTGCACAGGTGGACTTCCCAAAGCTGGAGACAGTGATGGAGCTGGAAAGCCCTCGTGCCAAACCCAAAGGACCATCTGGAGGGTAAATCAGAGGCTGCCAAGCCACTACACTAGTCTAGCTGAGCCCAGATCCGCTGGGAAGCACAGCAACAATAGCCCATGCGGGGCTACTGCCATGGGAACTAGCAGAGCAGGGGAAGCAGCAAACTGGTTAAACTGGGAGCTGAGCCCTGGAAACCAGACAGGCAGGGTTTGTTGGGGTTTCTGAGGATCGGTATCGCTGCTGGAGCTTTCCCTGAAGGGCAGAGGTTCTTCCCTAACAACGAGAAAAGGGAGCTCGCTGCATCTCAGCTCCGGGTCTGCTCAGATGCAACAGCCCAACCTTTCGCTGACTGCATTTATGGCCACACCATTGCAAAAAAAAACCCACCCCAAAATTAAAAATGAAAAAAGTAAATGAGTAGGCAAAGCAGGGGGCCAGCACCAAGAACCCACACCAAAATTAAAAATGAAAAAAGTAAATAAGTAGGCAAAGCAGGGGGCCAGCACCAAGATGAAGGCTGACCCCAGTTTGGAAACCCAACCCCACCACTCCATGCCTTTGCCACAAGGCCATCCCAGCTTTTCCTGGAATTCAAGCTTTTTGGCCAAGGGTTGGAGCACAACGCCTGCCAGCCTGCATCCTGATGGAACTGGGGAGAAGGGTGGGCAGAGAGATGGAGCGGAGGAGCTCAAGGGCCCTTTCTGCATCTCCAAGTTGCTCTTGGTTTGAGTGGGGAGGGAATAAGAAGATCTACAGCCTCCGAAAGGCGAGGTAAATGGGTCATTGTAGGTAGCGCTGCAAAGTATCTGCTGGTTCTTTTGACTTCTTAGAATATACTAAAGAACAAACAAATCTCAGGTTCTTACCTGTAATTTCCCTTTTTGCTCAGCTGTTCTTTAAAGTGCCCAAGTGTCAGGCTCTGGGCCTTTAACATCCTCCTGTAGGGAATTTCTTCTCCGCAAAAAAAATAGGTGACGACCAACTCACTTGACTGAGAGGTGTGAACAACTGGCAGTTTCTTTGGCTCTTTGTGACTGAAAAACAGAGAACACACACAAACCCCTCTATTTTTCCCTTCGAGAACAAGCCGTTTCACCGCACTCAATCCAGCACTGTTCCTGCCACACGTAACACTGGTCAGAAATATCCTGGGCGTGACCCGAAAAAGTCAGATATTCCTGTACTCGCCGTGGATTTGTCATCCTGCCTTTGCACAGCCCTTTGCTGGGCTCCCACCGCAGCTCCTGCTCGCTGTGACGGTGGGAGTCTCAGCATCGCGAAGCACCCAGACCTCACCCCATTTTATGGATGGGAAAACTGAGGCACGGAGGTTGGATGCTTGCTGGAAGCATCAGAGCAGGACCACAGGCCAGATGAGCGTGCGTAGGGCTCACCATGGGCTAAGCTCTGCCTAGCGAGTCCCACTACTGTACACATTTGATTTTAAAAGGCTCGTTTCATCTGCCTTCATACACAGCATCTGCCAAGCTTCTTTCTCCTGGGCAAAACCACCTGCAACCACCAACAGCTAACAAAGCAAAACCACTGCCAGATTCTCCACCTGAACTACACAGGTAATCTTATTTTCCCCCAGAGAGGATAAAATTAACTGGATCTTGTCATTTGCACTAAGACACCCTTCTTAAAGAATAATTAAAACAGTATTACCCAGCAAAATGGCAACGCTTCTAGTGAATGCCGTGCAGCCAAATCTACAACTGCTTCTGAGGCAATGTACACTTGGCATGTCAAAAGGTCACAAAGTGTTAGTCCGCAGTAATTTAGTCTTCCTAATTTGTTCTAAGTCTTTGTAGAGTGGCTTCAGAAAAAAAGCTGCTAGCAAAGACAGCTGGTGGACTTAAGGTCAACCAATTAAAAATGAAAGGCTCTAGTCAGGTGGCTCAGTCTGGACTTCAAACATTACTCATTGCTTAAGATGAAGAGGGTAAGAAAGAAAACTTTAATTATTTAGGCCATTTTAGACCTCTCTGTAGCAGATTTCTTGTTAAAAGAACCATCCTGTAATTAGACTAATCCAATCTTTGTCCACTTTACAGGAATGCAAGTTAAAAAGAGCCAGAGACAAGATTTGAAAATGTTTTGTTCTTTCTTTAAGAAGAACGTTTGAAAGACAAAATTTCAGATAGAAGAATTTCCTCTCTTTTCAAAGCACTATCCATTTAATGAAAATATAATTATTATATATATGTATTTCCCAATCCTTTTACGAGCATGCAATACTCACTCTTCTGTCGTTAAAGTTGCATTGCAGAAAGGGGTGCTTCCCCCCTGAACGGCAGCGGAGTGGTTTCGATCCCTCTGCTGATTTGAGGTTGAACATCTGAAGTGGGGAGGGGGAGGGCAAGTGGGGAAGAAAA
>NW_010102710.1:111131-111445 GCF_000699245.1 Pterocles gutturalis
TCTTAAAAAAACTGTTGAAATACAATCTTCTTAATTGAAGTCTCCTGCGGGTCGTTAAGTTTACTCTTTGTATCAACCCTCACATGTTGTAAACAATCAAAGGAAGAATTAAAAATGCTGTGGGCTAATTTGTCCTTCCATACCCAAGTGAACGATAACCAGTCCAATTCTCCACTTGGTATGTAGCTGGAGTCCGGCCCAGAGGAAAAAATGGGCAAATTAGAGCCATCAAAAGAGTGGAAGTAATAGTCTAGGATTCAAACTATTTGTGCCGGGGTAGGGTGGGGTTGGAATAAGGAGGCTCATCCTTGGGG
>NW_010102711.1:0-8564 GCF_000699245.1 Pterocles gutturalis
TTGTTTTTGTTTTTTTTTTTTTAATTATTTCACTGTGGCTGTATAAAACGACACAATTTGAACAGGTTTATATTGGCTTACAGTTTGTGTAATTTTTTTAGAATGCTCATTCTGTAGTTCCATACTGGTATTATGGACTTGTGATTATAGAATTCTACTAGAAGTATGAGGTGTGTGCCAAAAAAATCAATGAATTCTTGGCCTGTAAAATTCATGAGGGAACATTCAGTTGTTATTTAAGAAATATCCTGCCCCCACCTCAAATCATTAAATCCTTGCATCATAAGGGGTTTACAGAGAAGGCTGTATTTGTGGCTCACTCTACCAGAAGCTGGAAAAACGGTATATGTCTTTACCATTTGTATAATATGTGCATTATCCCATGTGGCTTAATGATGCTCCAAGGAACATGTGTTAAGTCGAGCTGTTCTTAGCAGAGTGCTTCTTAGAAAAAAAAAAAAAAAGCAAAGTCAGCCTGATGTTAGATTTTTTCCATCAGACTTAAATCTAACCATTGCAATCAAATTATTGTCAAAAAGTAATCTCTATTATTCTCATTCTGTTCTCTATTATCCCTCCAGTTCCCAACCTCCTCATTGTAAAGGATATGATCAAACGACTGCAGGAGCTGCGTCATACTGAGCAGGTGCAAAGAGCATATGCTCTCAATTGTGGAGAAGGTGCCACAGTCAGTTATGAGATTCAGATTCGTGTGCTGCGGGAATTCGGACTTTCTGATGCTGCTGCTGAACTTTTGCAGGTATGAAACATTGCTGTATGACACCACAAATGCTTTGATTCTGTTCTGCTTATGAATTGACTTGAATGTGTAACCTGCAATAAGAGAACTACAATAGGAGAACTACCTTGTGTGTGCACATGTGGGTGCAAAAATGCTTTGAAATGCCTGTGTAACTGTGATCTGTCCAGGTGCAAATTACAGTGGGACTGTTGCATTTAGTGTATGTGATTTTATAACTCTGTCAGTGCAACGTATAAATATTTTTCTCAAGAGTTGTCGCCATTCAGGGTGCTCTTACTGACAGATTTGGGGGACAAAAAGAAAATCTACTGAACAGGCAGTTGATGAGAGTAATCAAACCATAACCAGAAATGTCGATTATGATTTATTCTTGAATCAGAGAGGAGAAAAAGCCCCGACTAATACAGTAAATCTGCATACTACGTATCAGGACCAGGAAACTGTGAATCCCACTTCTGTTTGTATGCTGCTGTTAAAGCAAATGCATTTGTTGGTCAACTTATTTACACAGTGAATCTGATGCTTCTTGTCTTGTTTTTTTTTTTTTAAAAAAATCATTATTCCATGATAGCTGTAATCCCCTCAGGTGTTGGTGAGGTTTTTGGTGGCACAACTATCCTTGTTACAGTACTAGCAGATTTCTAGTTCCAGTGCGTGTTAGTTTAGGAGACTTTTCTAGATGGCTTTGTACTTTGTTTTGTTAGTGCTGGGTTTTTTTTGCTTTGCAGAATCCTCACAAATTCTTTCCTGATGAGCGATTTGGGGATGAAAGCCCACTCCTTACCATGAGACAGTCTGGACGATGTCGTGTTAACAGCACTCCCACTGCAGAAACCATGTTCACAGAACTGGACTCTTTTGTGGCCTTCCATCCACCATTGCCCCCTCCTCCACCTCCATACCACCCACCAGCAACTCCTATTCATAGCCAGTTCAAAGTGGGCTGGAAACAAAGGGTGCCAAGTCAACATCCCTCCCGTTCCTTTTCTTACCCGTGTAATCACTCACTGTTCCACTCCCGAAATGCTCCCAAAGCTGCCCCGCCTGTCTACTTGCCCAGTGTTAAAGCAGCACCCCCTGATTGCACTAACACTACAGGTCTGGGGAGACAAACAGTGGCTGCAGCAGCGGCAGTGATGGCAGCTGAGAAGCAAGTAGTAAGTATTATTTCTCCTCTTTATCTCTGGCCACTCAACGTAGCTTATAGAGAGGGGCTTGAGAGAACTCTTATGATGAAGTAACTTAGCTTTGATAAATAAAAGAGTGTTGGTTAGGAGAAGAATTTTCTACCAAACTGGCTGTCAGCATTCCGTGTTGCAAAGCCATGCCCTAATCTCTGGGAGAATGAATGTTCCAGGGGCAGGAGGGCCAAGCGGGACTCAGATCTTCTGAAATAATATAGTTTGCTCTACATTGAAACAAAGCATAAGTCAACTTAAGTAGTGGACTGCGTGCTGTAACTGCCAGGTAGAAATAGTGATGATATTTTGGCTGTTCACAGGTAAGTAGTCCTGAAGTAAACAGATGTGTATAAAGCGAGCCTGTGGAGAATGTGAAGGCCTTACAGCTGTGAAAATGATTTGAAAATCAATAGGCAAGCAGAAATTGGTAATTGCAAACACAAAGAAGTTTGTTGCAGCATTTAAAAACAATCATTGTAGTTGCTGAACTACAATATACTGCAATGAAAATAACAAAGTCTAACACTGAACTGTTGTTTTAAACCCAGCTAGTGGCATAGCTTTGTGAAGTACATGAAATGCTAAATAAAGAATTTGGTAATTTATTTCTGCAGTGAAAAAACTGTTTCAGTGCACAGTTGTGTCATACTGAAACCCTCTCTTTAGATGCAGATTCGATCTGAAGCTCTGAATGGAAACATGGAATTTTGGTTTTCCTTTAGCAATTGTTCTAAATTTATTGCTCGCCTTTCTATGTTATAGAAAAGCAGAATTGGTTTTTGTTGTTTGTTAAGGGTGGGGTTTGTAGCATAAATCTCTCTTGATTAATACTGCCTTCACTAAGGAAACCGTGTAGTGATCTTTTTCACAGCTTTTTCACATGAGAAATGTCTCCACTAGAATGTTTATATTTAAAAATGCAAGAAGCATAGACCTAAATATGGATGACACTTTTGTTCTGTATTATTTCTGCAATTTGTGAGTTACTAGTAATCAATGTTTACTAAAATTGCTTTCATTAGAAATTATAAGTACATTTAAGTAGAAATTTTAACCCTTCTATCTGGAAGACTGTAATATGCTTGTCTCATTGCAGGATTTGCTTAGGTGTAGGTGAAAACAATGCCATGCTGCTGCTTCCACACACTTTGTGGATTTTGTCATCACTGTAACTGATGCTCCCCCCAAGCTCTGGGGCTGTCGTGCATACAGACTTGTGCCTGCAATTAACTTAATTTAAAATATGAAATGCAAGCAGAAAGGTTGCATCTGTAGTGATGAAATATGTGTCTCATGGCTTCCCTGCACTGGAGCTCTGTGCTGTAAGAAACCATTTGTTCAGTTCTGCACTGAGTGCCTTGTTTAGTTTAATAATTGCAAGTAGCTTAAAACAGGTTTACATTTTGAGAGTTTAACGTACATTGTCATTTACTGCATATTCAAGACAAGATGCATTTAAGAAGGAACTACTATTGTGGCACAGAAGCTTCATGAAAGAAAGAAGTCCTAAGCTAGCAGGAAGGTGAAGGTTGGAGGATACATGTGTTCTTTAAACAGTGCAGGAAACCTGCAGGCTGAGGTCTAGGCAAAGGTAGGTTAGGGAAATGCCATGTTGAATTACAGCAGCTATCCTAAATACAAGTTGTGTTTAGCTTTTGCTGTGTTTTCATGGACCAATTACTTTTTCTCTTCCAGTGTACTCAGCCCTTGCTAAATGAACTGATGCCAGATATCGCAATGGGTGTGTCAGCAATGTCTTTAAAAGACAGAAGATTACCAGAGCTCACTGTTGACACAGAATTAAGCCAGACAGTTACGGAGGTAGGGCCTGCTCCACCCCAGCACATTTCATGTATTCAGAACAGACACATGCCCACTTCTCGAAAGAAACATGCAATAGAGCAAAAACTAGATGCTCGAGAAAATCAGCAGGAATATCCTGACTTCTGTGACTTCTCCAATGCTGCATGCAGACCCTCCACTCCAGCGCCCAACAGGCACAGTCCTTCGCCTTCACAAGGCATATATTTTGGCCCAGATCTGTATAGCCACAATAAGGCATCACCAAGTGGCTTAAAGTCAGCCTATCTACCTTCCCAGATATCTCCTAAAAAGCAAGAGGATTCTAGGAGGGAATACTTGCTCTCCCAAGATGGGCATCAACACAGACAAAAGAATGAGCCAATACACCTCGATGTCTTAGAACAACCTCCCCAGCGACTGGACTTGGCACTAGCTACCCAGGAAAATGCTGTTAATGGCCCAGTTCATATCAGGGGAAGAACAAAAATGGAAACCGATCTAACGTATGGGCTAACCTCCAACAGACCTTCGCTCTCTGCATACACCTCTGAAGTGCAAGAAAGACCCAGTAGGAGACTGACAGATGATGAGCCATTGGAACATGGAGCACAGAGAAATGCAGATTTGGAAAGGGAAGATGCAGTAAGCAGAGGAAGGAGGTCTCCAAACAAACCAGACTTCCTGTATAAAAAGTCTGCCCTATGAAAGCAACCTCCACTATTTCTCTGTGCCTAAGAGTTGTGAACATCCCATTCTTTGCAACTTTTGGCCTGACTTCTGTCAGACAAATTTGTTCATGCCAGCAGATAAATTCAGCTTCACTCACTTCTTTTGTACATACATTGCTTTATTAGAGACAGCATGTTGTTCAGTTTATTTTTAATGCTGCTTCTGGTTTTATTTTGTGGGAAATTTTTTTGAGCAAATTTAATTAAGCCTTTAAAAAAAAAAAAGCTGGTACCTTTTTCTACAACCTGGTAGCCTTTTGCACCTGTACATCTATTTTAGTGTATTAGTTTTGTACTAATATGTTGAACTTTACTGTCACATTTAAAGGACTGTATTTTCATACTTTTGCATTTTCCCTTTCACCTGCCAATTCCCTATGTGCATTGGGTTGCACATTATGAAATGTATTTTCTTATGAGATAGTAACAGTACATTTATTTTTTAATTATAGGAATTCCAAAGAACAGCACATCAAAATTCTACATTTTTAGTTAGATTTTTTTGTTTGTTTAGATCTGAAATCTTCCTGATTTTTACAACTACAGCAAGAATCCAGTCTAATGTTTTGCTTGAAAAGTTCTGGCAGCTGGTCTGATCCTTACATAGCAAGCCCATGTCAAGAATTATATTTGGGTTTTTAAGAGTCCAGGGGGATACTTAGGAGTCCAAATTCCAGTGAAATTCACTGGGATCTGACAGTCTGCTTCTGTTTGCTTTCTGGTTCACTTGTGACCTTGGAGAACTCCATGATCACCCAGAAGCACTTAGTAGGCAGACTAGAATTGTTCATTTGCCCATGCAGAAATAAATATAAAAATACTGTAAAAATGATAGTAATAATTTGTTCTTCCAGCTACCCATGCGTGGGAGTAAGTGAAGACTGGAGGTGAGGATTCATGCTAAACCCTGGAGCGTCAGGAAGACAAGGCATAGGATCTTTGCTGTTGCCTGAATGGTAACCCTCCCTTTGCAAGGGTTCCCTCTCCACAGAGGTGCTGAGGTGACTGCTCGTTGCCTTGCTTTCTCCTGCCTATGACTGAAAAAGGGCTTCACTCCTAGTGATGTTGTTCAGTGTTCCTTATCTGATCTGAAGTGTTTTTGACTTCATAATTGCAGCTGTTCTGTGAAAAATATCAAAGTGAAGAGTAACTGCTCCAGCCTCATGAAATGTGCGAAGCTTTAGTACTCTTAAATTACACTTCCATTTCCCAACTTTGCTTTTTTAAAGCACAGAAATTATATCATCTATTAACACGCTATTAAGAGGGAATGATGGTGATCTGGGCTGGTTCCCTGCCACTGGGTTGGGGTTAACCAATGCACTGGGTGTAACGGTTATAATTATTAAGTGCATGCAGTTTTTACCAGATTCATTGCATTTAGGATAGGGATCTGATGCCACTGCAGTGTAGTGATTACTGGTAAAGGCCTGTTTGTTTGGGTTTTTTAAATGCAGTTTCTATAATGAAAAATTTCCCTGTAGTAGAAAACTTTAATCCCAAGTGTGACCTAAGGACTGCTTTAAGATTAGGTTGAGTTGTTTCCACAGTTCAAAATGCTTAATGCTATTGAAATGGAAATCTTGCAGAAACTTTAGTTTTAGTTGATGGCAAATTCTTAAAGCATGCAAGGTAACAACACAACAATGTTATTGAAATATATGGAATACTGCATTTCCAAACTACCAAATAGCTTCTAGATAGATGAAGATAATGGGTGTTTGAACCAGGAAATCCTAATGTCTCCTGCATACACATCTGCAGGCCTCCTGCTTCTGTGAAAGCTCGGCAGACACTCCTTTTGAGGTGCAGCCATGGAAGGCGTGGTGTGGGATGGGGGGAGAAACTTGGTCAAACTGCGCAAATGTGGGTGAAGGGCGATAACTTTTTTTCTCTCTGTCAGCCTTTTAAATCTGTTTTTGGACTGTAGCTGAGACACTTGGTGGTCCTGGCCTCCTCATCACTATGTAGTATTTCCGTGGGACTGCAGCATAGAACATTGTTAAATGCAAGGAGGTGTCAGTGGGGGGATGGTGCTGCTGCAGGCTAGGGACTGAGGCTCGTTGGGTTTCGTCTGCAGGTTTGAGCACAGTGTGTAGCTCTGACGGACACGTGGGTCTCATGCTCACCAGCACTAGAAGCATTAACTTTTATCACACACAGAAACTCACTGCATTTGTGTCATGCATAGGTTGGTAGCTTAATTACCAAAAAGTCATAGCTGTCCTCAGAAGACTTATTATTCTGAATAATTTACCTAAAATCAACAGACGTACTTTGAGAAAACTATTTTAGTTACCATAGTTTGATGTGGCACTGTGTGCCTGGACAGAGGTGGGGCTCAAATCTACAGATGTAACTTTTAAGCTTGAAATTTGTGGGGACGTAGTTGATGAAGACTGAGGAGTTTTGAGGTTATAGCTTGAGGGAAATAATGAAATGCTTTGGCTTTGGAACAAGCTGGTGAGAAATGCCTTGGGGGGGGGGGGGACTGCATCTTGAAATACAAAATTGCTTCTGAAGTCTCAGAAGCTGAGCAGTATTAAAAAGATAATAAAGTGTTTAAAAGTAGGTGCAAAATAAGTCTTTCTGAGGCCACAAAGACAATCAGGCCATGTAGACAATCTGCATTTTCACTTGCGTATTTTGAGTTGGGAAGAAGATAGCAGCTAACGTCAGCCAACTCAAAGTGGAAAATAATGTTTTGTCAAAGTATTGGAACTGTGTTTTTGTACTCCAGCATAGGATTTCCTACCTAGTTGGACATACGAGAGACACTGTCTTTGTTCTTCGTCATGAAAGCATTATTCAGAAGCTAGTGTTCATACTGCATCTCACTTGCAGAACACATACCTGCGCTACCTGCTACTTCTTGTTCTCTGTCTACTGAAACTTCGGTGCAGAAGCTCCTTGTTTACATGATGCACTTTCTGATTAGGCTGGAAATTAACATATTTTCCTCCTGTAAATTTGATGGAGATAACAGATTACTGACTATATTTTGCTTGAGGATAGAAGTATGAAGTTTTCTTGGATGAGGAGGACTTGTGCTCCTTGTTCTAGTAAAGAGAAAGCTCAGGCTTTCACTTAGTGAGCAACATGCAAAAATTTCTTATTCCCTTTTCCCTGACCCATTCCTCTTTTCCTTAATATGTGGATGAATAACTGAATTCCTGAAACAGATTCTTCCTTTGAAATGTTTGTTGTTTCACAGAGTTACTGTAGTTGTGTGTTAATGACTGCTGTGTTGACTGGCAGTTTCTTGTTGTATTTTTCCTGTTCTTGAGGAGTTTCATTTCTGAAAGTTAAGGCTGTGGCCATCTGTACTTGGTTTTTGGTCCTTGAATGTCACAAATGTTTGTCTTATGGGTTTCTTTGGTTTGTGTTTGGTGGGGTTTTTGGGGGGCTTGGTTGGGTTAGTTTGGTTTGTTTTTTTTCTTTTCTTGAAAGAGTACTTGTGCTGTTTGAGGCACTGTTCTTTCTTCTAATAATGATATGCTTCTATGGTAGAGGATGTTGCTGAGCTCTGCTGAACACAGGGAACAGCTGAGAGATAAAATTGTAAAAAACCCTATTTGGGGTTTCTGTAATTATCTGTACTGCCAGAAGGTAGCCCTGCCTTCGGCAACGTTACGGTTTTGTTTCTTGTCCTTGTGTTGTTACTGGTATAAAGTCAAGTGCCTTCAATGCTAAAGGCTCAGAAAACTTTCTTAAACTGACTTCATGTCCTATGCAAGTGTTTTTTCTACAACCTGCATAACCAGTACTTTGTAAAACTTGTTTACGCTTCAATTGTACATAGTGTTTTTTTAAAAAAATAGTATTTTTATTTAGGTACCTCCAAACTTGAATTCTAGTCTTGTGTGATGCATTGTAAAACAAAACATTTCTCTTTTGAGTACCATTACAGTTGTAAAAAGGTTTTCACTGGTTCTATTTTTCTACTGTTGCTGAGAAGCATGTAACACTGACTTTATCTTACGTATAGTTGGCATTTCAAATAAATGGCTTGTATAGAACATGCTTGTGGGACTTCTTCCATTTCACCACTCCCAGCAGGCTGCCGCAGTACTGCCAGCCGAGTTCCTG
>NW_010102711.1:8631-20965 GCF_000699245.1 Pterocles gutturalis
TGCTCCAGTGACCGATGGCCGGGGGAAAGGAATGGCTTAATACAAACTGTAAGAGGTGCTCTGTGATAGTAAAGGCTCTTAAAATGGGCAAGATTGGTTGGAAAAATCTTCTAGGAAAAAAGTGCACAGTAACGCTTTGAACATCAAGGATATGATACAAACCAGTGTAAAAAGAGGAATTCAAAATTAGTGGCAGTGTTCAAGCAGCTTATTAAAAAGGAAAAGCACTTCAGTGAAATAGTTCAGTGAGTTCTTCCAGCTAGAGCTTAATTGAGACAGACTATCACTGTTAAAGGCAGTAGTCAAGACTTAGCCCTTGGTCCTAGGAAGTGTTTATTTTCTCAGCTAGACAAAGCTGCTCATTAAGTGCCCAGCATTCTCTTGAGTTGCAGTCTAGAGCTTGAGACAGACTGTCACTGTTAAAGGCAGTAGTCAAGGCTGAGGGACTTAGCCCTTGGTCCTAGGAAGTGTTTATTTTCTCAGCTAGACAAAGCTGCTCATTAAGTGCCCAGCATTCTCTTGAGTTGCAGTTATCCTGCATCAGCTGAATATTCATTACATCTCTTCCACAGAAACAAGTGCTTCACTACTTTCTTTAAAGAGAGGACTAAAGTTTAGAAGTGTCATCCAGCAGCAGAAAATCTTGACTAGTTTCACTTTGATGTACAACAGCAAAATACTGTGGGTCCTTTCCTGATAGAAAGTGGGGGTGGGATGGGGAAAGAGAGCACTGCAAGGTCTTAAATGTTAATTACTGACACCTTTCTTCCCACATCCAGGAAGATGAGTTTTAGGAGCAACTTCCTAAACTGGGGAAATTTAACATTTATTGTTGCAGCTTTCTGTTCATTTTGCAACAGAGTTCTTCAGTCTGATAACTTTATAAAGACAGGATGCCTTCTCACTAGGGTGGGAGGCAGGGAGGAGGGAGCCGTTAGGAATAAAGCACAAGTGCATTAAAAAAAGGGGAAAGGGGGATTGTTAGGGGCTGGGCCCAAGTCCTTGCTGATCACTTCAGGGTAAGCCCTGCTCCATGACTGTAGTACTGGCTCATGCCACAAATGAATGTTGCATGTTGTCAGTGATGGCCCTGCGGTGTGAAATCAGAACTGTAATTTTTCCTTTTTGTGGAAATTATGTACCTGGTTCAGAAAACTTCCTGCAGATGAACCCCTCCCTCTGTGGAACACTGCTGTCAGTTCTCGAGCACAGAGAGTGCTGGGCAGAGCCCCGCTGTAGTATTTATATACTGGGAGAGGACAGCACAACCTAGAAAATCCAGGGTTTCCATTCAGGGTGGTTTGAACTTGGGGCTGGAACCTGGGACAGCATTTGCCTCCAGGCACCTTCTCCCCAACCCCTTTAGGGAATTACATGCCATGAAATGCAGTACAGAGGAAACATCATCCATCTGGTTGGGCTTTTCCTGCTTAAACTACCCTTGCAGATGAGATGCCAGCCCTCGTTTCTACCTGCCTGCAACAGTGTGGGTCAGGGTGGAGGCAAAGGTCGAGCAATACCGGGTTTGGCTTGGCCCGGCCCAATGCTAACTGCGCTGCCCTGTGAGTGCATCTTGGATGGAAACAAACCACTCCAGCAGCATTCCAAAAAACAAAAACAGTACAGATTGAGCAGTTCTTTAATTTTTAGGCATTTTAGTTAGATATGCAGTTACAACTCCTGTAACAGTTGCTACAAAAAAAGCACATACACTACCCAGACTTAAATTTAAAAGCAACTAGTCATTTTGTATGAAACAAACCGATGAACTGAGCCTCTATGCTAGAACTAGCTTTTGTAAATAAAGTGGTCAGAAACAAGAGGGAGAATGACAGATAAAGATCTGATTTTCTTCTCAAAAGTCATTAATGTGGAAGCAGAATAGTACCCCATGGTAAAGAAATCCTCCGACTACGTCAAGCGGGAGTTAAAAATTAGAATTTTCTTAAAGTATGTTTAGGGGTTTGAGGGTAAAGAAAACTAAAAAACTACACTAGGCTCCAAACTTACGAAAAGTCAATATTTAATTTTAGCTAAGTGTAGATTCTTAAAAGTCCATGAAACATCTCCTGTTCCATTATTATCACAGTGATTATAAAAAGATAGCACATTTTATACCGTAGCAAAATGCCAGGATGCTGCAGTGTTTTCAGGAACATTTATGAAGTAGAATAATTTGCAGTAGCTAGCTTTTAACATCAAAGCACATTAGAAGTCCTATAACAAACCCCACGGTGATGCTTAATTTGTAATTTAGTACCTCCTCCTAGATACTGTTTATATTCTAGTCAGTGGATAAATTTCACATGATAAATTTTTGCATGTAGATCACTGTACAATATTAGAAACAAAGTTTTTGAATTTATAAAAACAGATACAACATTCTGTTGAATCAAGCCTACCCTATGATTTCTCATTTTCACCTGCCTCAGGAGCACTTCTGCAGTAGAGCGCGAGCATGCAGAAGTACAGTGCTGTTTAGTTCACCTGATGTGACCCAAACCTTAGAATGCGGTTTCCCCCAGGAGCCGTGACCACAACGCGCACCTGCTTTATCCTTTCAGGAGCCGTGCCTCCCTCTGTGTGGTAAATAGAAACTTATTTTGTGTAGGGAGCCTTCACTAGAATCGCTACACCCCGAAGACATGATGCAGAGCCATTTCAAGCAGGAATAAAGCTGCTCCAGTCCAGCAAAGCACATGAAGGGTGTATTCCCTGCACTGCGCAGAAGGGAGGGCGGGCAGAGCTCACCTGGGTTTCAGCACAGGAACAGCTGTAGGCACTGACAGGAACATAGGGGAAAGGCTCCAGGGAAGGCACAGCAACACCCTGTTCTGGGAAGGGGCCCTCCTCCCCCTGAGCCAAGGCCAGCTCTCACATCAGTACTGAAATCCTTGTAACTGCAATGTACCTGCTAAGGACATGTTCTAGTTGCTACAAATAAAGGAAATATGAGACAAAACGAAGATGTTTCTTGGACAGCTGGATTTTGATGAGAAGCCAAATACTGAAGATGCCTCTTCTGTTTGTCAATGTATATTGTTTCCACAGTTGTCCTTTCAGACCCAAACCCTCTCAGTCTAACTACAGTAGTACTGCACCCTGTTAGTCCGTTGCCTTTTCCGTGACTGAAACTCTTCAAAGAAGTGCTGGATGTCTTCTCTTTTAACCACCTAGGGGAAGCCATATGAAACACAAGTTGTGGTACAAGAATTCAATTAGATGATCCTTTTTTTTTTTTTTCTTGTGTCCATCCCCCATGTCATACAGAAAACATGTAAAAGCAAGTATCCTGATATCTCTCTGATACAGTTAGCAAAACAGCTTCCTGCCCAAATTCTATTATAAGACAATACAAGCAGAAAAATTAGCTCCCCAAAGGCAGAACAAGCACACGGAGCAAAGCTCCTGATGGTTTTTTTTAACAGGTTTGGCCACTTGCTTTTATCATCAGAAAAATTAACGCAAAGCAAGATTTTCACTAGCTCACTTCAGAGTCATTACAATATAGCTAAGAATGGCAATTTAGCAAACAAGCCAACAAAATGCATGTGCTGATTAATAATAGCATGCAAATTGCTCCAGAAAAGATTGTTTGCCAATATTTAGTCCTTATTCTTCTACGGGTTTAAATTCAATCTAAGAAAAACCATAAAGGTTAAGGCCTTTTTTCCTGAATACTTTTCCCAGAGCAACAAAAGTTTCACTTAAGAACTGCTCTTACTACTTTATAGACAGATTTCTATAAGGTTCCTGTTATTTCTCAACAATGTAATTAAGGAAATACAACTTTTAAATTCCAATAAAATCAGGGATTTCTAATTTCCACTGCACTACCAAGAAACTCCAAGGGACAGGGGAAAAAAAATATTGTAGCACAGCATCATAGTGTTCAATACCCATCCATTAAAGCACATTTTCGGGTAAACAAATTCTGGGAGTTGTACCTTACCGTTCCCTCATCTGCAAATCTCCTGAGATAGTCAGTCAGTTCTGTCTTTAAATCATTGTATTCTGGATGGAGAAGTGAAGGCATGGGAAAGAAAACAAACAAACAAACAAACAAGATATCCATCTTTAGTTTAACACTGGCTCAAGATGACAAATTGTTCTACTTCCTCTTGTCATTCGTTAGATTTACTTGGGACAAATCTAGGTTTGGAAAGGATTATAAAAAATAATAAGAAGAAAGGCAGGTCCAGGTAAACAAGAGAAGCCCAATACTTCATCAGACTAGCCTAGGCAGTCTGAGCATCTGTTCAGGTGATCTTCAGAGAAATGTATAAAAGTTCATTGGGTGAATTAGTAGAACTAATTAAAAGACCACACCTGCCCCCATCTTCCCACTGCAGAAGTACGCGTGGGTAGTGGGGGGGAAGTCCCAGCCTGTAACTCAGGATTGGGCAAGTGTCCTCACCCAAGTGCAACGCCCTCGCTCAGAAAAGGGGAACACGGCTCCAGCTGTAACACACCTCAGCGCTGCCTTGTCAATATACGCTGTGGCAGAGCCGCCAGGGAGCACCCTGCGCCCCACCTTCACGTCGGTGGGCACTCCCCCAAACAGGAGATTGCCAAACAGAGCAGCGTAAGATAAATAAGCCAGACAGCAGAAGTGTAAATTAATGTTTAAATATTTGTCTTACAAGAAATTACCATCAATACAATATCTACGACGTTAAAAAGTTCCCACACCATCTAGTTGCTCGATGTAAGTTAAAGTCTTAACAACAGGCCAGAGAGGACAAACTTCTCTAGCGTAATCCGGACTGAGGTGTGCGACCTATCGTACAGTCTTCTGCATGTTACTTTAAAAACAGTCTGACACTGCACTGCACCTGATACTAATCTCTTATGGGAAAGACCTGATACTGTCTGTTAAGGCAGACACTAAAAATGAAGTTGTATTTACCACAGATGAGTTCTACTTGCTGGACTCTGTTCATGCTGTTAAGGGTGTCCATTAAAGGATCTCTCCTCTCTGTTTCCTGGTCGCTGGTACCTTTATTTTCGTAAGCCAGGACAGTGTCACATTCATCTGTCAGGAACTGGACTTCAAGCTCTGAATACATTTTCTGGAGAATAAAGTAAAATTTATGTTATGAAACTTCTCAGATGGAGATGCTCTCCCTCAATCCTTTTTGTGTTCAGTATCACAAATCATAACAATAAAAATAATAATGTAAATTTTGCATCCAGGATTTCAGACATCTCCCCATCCATGACAACTTCTAAAGCAATACTGAATTGAAGCAGCAAAGCAAATACACACGTTTAGAAGCTCTTGTGCTCTACTAATTCCAAAGGATGCAGTGTGTTTCTTTATGTGGGGTGGAGGAGGTTTTAGGTGTTTATATGCAGAGAAAGTACATTTACATAGCTTTTATCTACAAGCTTCTCTTCAAAGATACTCTGGGAGCTCCTCCCTGCCTCCCCCACGTTCATGATGATAATGGAGAGAGAATACAGACCAAACAGTCTTCACAGGTGCATAATTTGCTTCTCCAGTTCGATGGCCAAAAGGTGGCAGTATCTTTTTTTAAAAATTGCTTGCTCTGGAGTTCTTTCAGCTTGCAGACTGGCTCCTCATTCTTAGTAACTACCTGAATTAAAATGAGAGTGTTCAGTGCTCTAGAACTGTCACTTCAAATACACTCTGTTCTTTCCAGTATGTTATTTTCTGTATGCAAGATTTTTCTTTTGTTTCAGACACAGTTATTTTTATAAACAACCTGTATTACCATTTCATCCACACAAGGATTCTGAAGTGGTTTTAGCAATTTCCACTGGAAATTTCAGTAGAAATTTACTGCAATAACCATAAATGTTTAAGAAATCAGAGCTGTACTATCATGCAAATACAGCTACAATGCATAACAGCCCTGTATTAGAACAAACTCAGAAGTTGAAGTTACCCCAGTGTAAGGGCAGGCGGCTGGCATGAAGGGATGGATCTAACCCAGCTGCAAACAGATGTTACACCCTCGTCACGCACTTCTACAAGCATGTCCCCAGCCTACACTGTGCTCCAGAGACTGCATGTTTGAAGTGTCGGTGACTGAAGAGGAACACTGAAACAGACTGAACCTACACTTCACCTATCGTCAGTACGAAGATGTACAGGACAGAAAAGAAGGTCCGTTTTACCTCTGGACAAGCGGACCCAGAGCTAGTGGATGGTTCATTAAACTGTTCCATTGGCTTTTCTTCCTTCTCTTCTTGGTGTTCCACTCCAGTTTCTTTTTTTATTTCTTTTTTCTGCTCTTCACTTTCCTCAACCTTCAGGACAATCCCCTCCTCTTCAAGGGAGTTCACTTTGGTCAAAGGAGGAACTGGAAGATACATACCCACGGAAGTGAAAATACCACGCCAGACAACGTACAGGCTACCACACACGTTCTCTCTGCTTTACAGTGCAGTGTCAAAGAGCACCTAGATCACCTTGTACACTGCAGGATCCTCAATATATTCTACAGCTGTCCAAAGACACTGTCACCTAGGTATACAAAGAAACCACTCCCTCTTTCACCGTAGTGTTCTTCACCTCTCACACTCCTAAATACTCTGCTTCCCAAAACCTAAGCCCCAGGAGAAAAAGGGCATCACAATTTCAGGTAGTTCTGTACCAAGAGGCTTGTCCTTCTTGACACCTCTTGATAACTACAGCAGGTTCAGCAAATACCTTTTTTCCGACTTTGTGTTGGAGTCCTTCATTCGCTCCAGACATGCACACTAAAATCTCAGTGACAGATTAACTACACTAACCACTTCCTTATTTAAAACAAGTTTTTTCTTTTGATGCCAATTCAAATGCGTGCCCTGTGACATAGCTGGTTAGCAGGAGGAAAAAAAAAACCAACCAAAAAAACCCATTCTGTACTGCATTTACATTAGAAGGACGAGAACTCCAGGTAGAGCAGCCTGGAATCCTTAAAATGACCATTGAAATTCCTGGCACATAGAGATCAATCACCAGTTCATATAAGCAACATTTAGGAGACTATGTGAAACTAGCTCTTTCCACAGAAATCAAGTCATCTAGCCTTCTGATCCCACAGAGACCACACAGCAGACAGAGGCCTGGTGTGACCACAGGGAATGTGCGAGCACAGCCTCAGCTCTACTCAGAGTAAAGTTTTACACATTCATTTCAGGTCACTCTATCAATCACTCTTTGCTGCTCAGAGCCTCTTAGACTCAGCTGTTTGCCTCACTGCTTCCCCTAGGATGGCTCTTTAGTTCTTTGATCCAGTTTAGAAATTAAGTTGCTTAAGACAAGTATTAAATCTTCATCCATCTGTGTGCTAACTCATCTTTGATAAAATAAATAGAAGTGTGAGCACCACAGAATTAAGATTTAGGAATGAGGACCACATTTTTTTTACAGAACAGTTACTGCATCCTCGCACTATCCACTGCTGAAGGCAATTGTCCAATATAATGAATGTCATTTCTCCAACCGCTTAAACAGTATTATGTTGTTAATCAACCAAGTATGAGAAATACATGCTAATGTATTATTGACTCAGATAACTTAATTTTCTTTACCTGCTAATTGCGATGCATAGGCCCAAAGGAAATGGCAGTGATTCATGCAGGCCTGGCATACCATTTCATGGAAGTCTCCACTTTCAGGGGGGATTGCACCAAGATGCTATCAAAAACAAACAAGCACACAGCAGTGAAAAGTTTGCTGCAAATTAACAGACTCAATTCTAAGTTTAAAGGAAGTAAAACATCAACTGCCATCCTATTTTCAGCACAAGCATACACTCCTGCTAACCTTCTACAATAATTATAGGTATAACTTGAAGGCTGGAAAGAGCTGATAAGAATTTCAGGGAAAAACTGAAATAACTCTTTCTTTGTCTACAGCCTTTTATGCCTTCTACATACCCAGAAATCTCAGTCCAATCTTTATCTAATTTCTAAACGTTATTCTTCTAAACTGTCCTAAACATAGGACAGGTGAAGATACCTATTGCACACTGCACATTTAAACTCTTAAGTAACTTATGATTACTTCCTTACATGTAAGAGATTGTAAGTCTTCATATTGAACTTGAGAAGAATTAGGTCCCAAAGCTCTCCATAAACTGGTGAGAACTATTTAGGCAATTAAAAGCACTTACCGGCTTTCTTTTGAAATGTGTTCTTGCAAAGCTCACAGTATGCAGCATAACATTCCTAATACATACATTTATTACAAAAGAATCCTGTCGTTTATCTACAGAACCCATAATCGAAGCCAGTCATCTTTTTTTTAATCCTCTGATCCTGCAACTTCAAACATGGAATTTCACTCCTGCCCTTCAAGGCACAAGAGGCTGAATTCTTAATGCTTACACGTTAAGTAGGGCACTCGCTGAAGTGCTGAGCTGCTTTTAAAAGATTTCCCAAAAGCTCGTAATCAGGAACCAACAGCACAGTTTGTTCCTTGCGATTTGAAGTAATTACAGTTTAAAAAGCATTATTTTGAATGAAGAACTATTCAGGTAGTTGACAATGATGTGCCTCAGTAAGAATGTGCTTCTCACAGATTCCAGTGATTAGAATTTTCCAATGAAAGAGACAAAGTTATTATTTTATTCTGCAGCACTAAGCTTCAAAAAGGTAGAACTCTTTGCTGATTCTTTGGACTGGACAGCAACACAAGATTAAACTTTCAATATTCCTTTGCACAGGATGAAAAGAAATACCTTAGAACTCATGTAATCATCTTTTAAGAACTACAGCAAGCCTTCCTAACTAAGATTAACCATATAAACTTAATTGATACCAACTTATTTTCAAGCAAATAGCAATTCTGCTACTTAAGTTTCCTTACCCTTCCATGGAACCAGTCTTCACAAACTATGCATTGGATCATCTCATCTGGAATCTAGATGAATGATCATATTATTAGCATTAATAGCAACCTCCAGAACCTTCAACAAACTGCAGTATTATGCAAAGTCTGCTCAAGTGAATTGCATTTTCCTCTTCACCCACCCCCAGAGAGCTGCCATTAATAAGTAATTACTGCTTCATTAGTCAGTTTGCTTCCCTGAAGTTCAACAGCATACATAATTTGTCATATTATCAAAACTGTGGAAATTCCCATTTATTATTACAAAACTAGTTTTCCCAGTAGAGCAAGACATTCTCACACAAAAGAGCTGATAAAAGTGAATACCCTATTGGTATCTTCCTTCCAGTAAACAGAAATGGATGAACAGGCAGCTTAGCAAAAGAAAGATATATTCATGACATCATCAGGTTTATATAGGAATGCCAGAATCTGAACTTAACTGTCCACAATACAGTATAGAACAAACTGCTTTGTTTGCAAACAGTTAATAATGATTTCTTTAGAAATGTTCAGATATCTCTGAACTTCAGAGAGGTGAGTTTATAAAATACTTTTTTGTATTTGAAAGAGTTGGGTGCTCCTTATTCTTTACAACACCTGACTTCTATGACTGCAAACAAAAGTGCATGTGTGTAAACCAAGTGCTGTATTTTAATACTTCAGACAGAGAAAAAGCGTTCCAACAATGATAAAGGTAAGCTAAAGCCACTGTTACAGGACAGACTCTCCCCAGCCCAGAAGCCTTGTCAGAGCGCTGTTGCAGGCACAAGGAAGCAGATTCTGGTCTCTCCTAATAGGTGTAATGTGTTTACTCTGCGCTTGCCACTTTTCTCTAGATGATGAGAAACCCACCCCCTTAAGGAAACTCTGTAACTTTAGAGAGAGGAAAGCACAGAAGACTGCAGCAGTGTTTTGTTCAAATGATTGTTTGTCTTCCTCATCTGTCTTTAAGGCGTAAACATATTCTACCATTTAAAAAAAAATGATAGAGTAATAACTTTATACAGCACATGACGATGAAAAGTGATACGGAACATAGCATTTCTTAAAGAGGGATCTTCCCTGTAAATCAGCTCAGCAAACATCCTTTGCATAATATTTTGCATAAATACCATCTATATATTATTACTACTGGTTTTTGCATTTCTTACCTCATCTTCAGGATCAGGATAAGGTCTTTTACAAGTACAGTATAATCCATAGAAATTGTCGTTATACTTATTTCCTGAATTCACCTTGCTCTTTTCCTAGGAGGAAAGGAAAAGATGTATCAATAGACAATGCAGTGAAAAACAAAAGACAGAAAAGATGCATAGTCTAGAAAAAACACAATTCCTGTTCCAGTTTAATTCCTAAAAGCAATCATTGTACTCATCAGCTTGAAGATCCAAAAATAAAGATATTAGCCAGACACCTATGCTATACAGTGAGTGTCAGGTAGGACATTTGAGGAATACTGAAGTTCAAAAGGAAAAACAGTCTTTCTACCTTTGCAACAAATGGTAACTGTGGTGTTTGTTAAGCTACTGCTAATCTAAAATGATGCAAGAGTTTTGATCACCAATGCCTGC
This sequence comes from Pterocles gutturalis, assembly GCF_000699245.1. NCBI lineage: Eukaryota > Metazoa > Chordata > Aves > Pterocliformes > Pteroclidae > Pterocles > Pterocles gutturalis. The sequence continues at coordinate 19,051 of NW_010102711.1, forward strand.
CTGCTGCCATTACAGCAATGTCTGTGGATTTATTGTGCACCTTCCCCTCCATTTTTTTAAGCATCCAGACTGTGATCCAAACACAACTTTGTTTAATCTTACCACTCAGCTTCCACTAAATTCATGACATATAAGCCTCACTCGACAGAAGAGGATTATCCAAATTACAAAACATGCTGAATGAAATTAAATTACAGGTAATTCCATTTTAAAAAAATCAGCTAATACAGCTGCAACCAGAAGGCTTCAGAACTGCACGTAGTTGCAGCCCAAGGCCACCACTGGCCCATACAGAAACAGCTGTGACCGTTTATGATGTTACTACAAAACGCTTTCCACCACAAAGGAAGAACGGACGATGCGAGCACCCAGCATCCACGAAGTCAGCCAGATTAATGGATGGCTATTGAAGGTTGCTTAACCTGTGCAATTGATTTTGCACTGAACTGGAGGATGAGAACCATGTGATCCATTTCATTGACTCAAATGAGAAACAGTAACATCTTAAAACTGCCACAGGTGTCTCTGTAGGGATCACAGGACAGTAGCCCTAGGCTGACTAGCTCTGGATCCATCCCAATTCTGCCAGAACAAAATAGGCGTACACAAAACTACTTGCCATTTCTATATTTGGAGTGTTATTACCCTGGGAACAGCACTGCAGGCAAGCCAAGCAGCTTCCTGTCACTGCTTTCCAGAAGATTACCAACCGCTTGATGAGTCCAAAATGCCCACTGAGTTATGAAAGCACAGGCGGCTTAATAGAGTAAAAAACTATCCTATGAGTAGGCTCTGGTGACAACCTATCAAAAAAGATTAGGGCACTAATGCCACCAGGAATAAGGGGAGGGAACTATCCCTTGGACAGCAACACAACCTTAAATTTCCTTAATTCAACTGCAAAATCATACCCTAGAAGGTTCTCCAGAAGCCAGCTTAAAGCTGATTCTCATCAGGCACCACAACACATCTCTGGCATTACACTGACCATGGATGCAGAACTGCAGCATTCATGGATGACAAGGATCAAACATCCTCTCTCCTCTCAACGTTTCCCTTCAGTCCCTCAGCAGTTTTATCTCCTGCTGTAATACTCCCACCTTGTTTAACATGCTCAGAAAAGCAGAGGCATCACATGAGTCAGCACTGGATGAGGCAAGGCACCAGCCTCCCAAGACTGCTATTTTGATTCTATATGTAGGAAACCTATGTCTGAACTTACTGGGAATAATTTGCACTGCAGATTTTTGAACTTGCTATTTCCACAGTCACAGCGGAAGTTCCTGGAAAGAAATACATAGTATTTCAGATTTTTAATTACCTGGAAACACATTAGTTTTTGTGTTCACAACAATTCCCTGCAGTTTATCAGGAGACATAAGGATATTCTTGGAGCTATTTAAACAGTAGCCATCTGTCAGATGTGGCCACAGGGCCCCCCAGCCTTAGCCTCTCATACGGTGTTCTCGGCAGAGCTTGGCTAACATCATCACTGGCAACAGCGCTTGGCCGGGAGAGCGCAATGGCACAGCCAACCCCGAAAAAAAACACACTCAGAAACGCGAGTGTGTGTGCGCTGGCAAAAGAGGAGCGTGAATTGGTTCGTTTCCTGAGGCTGGATCCATGAAGGTGATTAAGCTCCTGTTTCTTACTCAGACACTGAAGCTCTCACTTAAACAGGGCTGGCGTGCCAAGGGAACGACGGAGCACGGGCACCTCAGTGACCGGACCTCAGCTGCCGGTGCAGTTGTGCTGGGAGTGATGTGTTCTGTACAAGTGAACGGTGCCGTGCCTCGCTGAATACATCATACAGCGGAGCAAGCTCTGGGGAACGCCCCTGCACAGCTCCCCTCACACCGCAGCCGCGGCGCTGTCCCAGCGCTGGAGAAGGCAAGCGGTGACGGGCAGTGACCAC
>NW_010102712.1:0-3168 GCF_000699245.1 Pterocles gutturalis
TACAGGGGGAGTCCTTCCCTCACCCATGGGAACAAAATCTGCCCGAAATCACCCAAAGTGGGCAGAAGGCAGCGGCGATGGGGACAGCGCAGCATGGGGGAGCGGGACCCGTCCACCCCAGCTCGCACCCACTTACACCCCAAATTGTGCCCCAATGGCCCCAGGGGGAACTTGCTGTCCCCAAAAGGGAGGCGCTCACCCCACCGCCACCCCAAAATCCGGCACCACCAGGATGGAGCATCTTGCCAGAGCCCGTGCCAACCTTCTGCAGTGCCCATGGGGACAGTGAAGGGAGATCCCACCTTTGGGCAAGCAGCTGTCACCCCGGGACAGCTTTCGGGCACCCAGGTCCCCCCAAGTCCCTGTGAAAGGACCTGAGCACCCCAGGGGGGACAGTGACCTGAGCCAGGGCTGGTGGCAGGGGCTGGGAGCGCGTTTCATCGGTGGCAGAGTTGGGGATGCGGCGAGAGCATCTTGAAGCACAGAAAGCCCTGCTTTTGCCCCATTTTGTTTTCCAGATTTTAAGGAAATGAGGCTCTTTGTCACCAGGGAGGGTGACAGCAGCGCCTGGCTGCTCCCAGGATGGGATGGTGTTCGGGGAGGTGCATGGAGTGAGCTGGCACCGAGCATCCCCTGGGCACCCGAATGACCCAAACCCACCAGTTTTCCCTGCAGTGAAGCCACCAGAGGCCATCGCATCGCTCTGGTTGTCACCTGCGTTTTCCAGCGGGGCACCCGCACCCATCCATGCCACCACTTTCCCACAGGACCCTGCAGTATTTGCCCCCCCCACTTCCAAAACAAAGACATCTTTCCCCTATTTTTTCACTGCACTGGGGCTCCTGCAGACCCCTTCCATCCAGCCTCCCCGCTGCGCCCTTCCCTGCCACCACGGCAGGGAGGGGACAGTGCTCCTGTCCCCCTCTGGGGCTGGGGGCTTCATTTTGGCCCCTCAGGTTTCAATGAAACCTTGAGCCAGGGGCCAATCTCGCTTGCAAATGTTCCCTTTGATTTTATTTTATTATTACGATTAAGGCAACAACGTGTGGCTGAAAATTAAGAGAAGAAAAAAGAAATCAGTTAAGTGTCCCTTGGCTTGCCACACTCCTGAGCCCAGCAAAGGGCTGGGGACAAGAGTGCCACCATCGAGGGCACCCCGTTGAGTCCCACTCTGCTGGAGACGGGTCCAACCTTGGGGCCAGTTTGTGCAAAGCCAAGTCTGCAAAAAAAATGTGGCAGCAGCAGCAGCAACGGTGCTGGCTGCGCCGCAGAGCTGCCTCCTCCCCTCCTCGGCGCAGCTGCCTCCCCGTGGTCACCGCTGCCGGGAAATGCTTTTCCTCTGACCGGTTTCAATCTTGTCACTTGGTAATTCCTTGTGCAACGAGACAGAAAACACCCCCCAGACCCCCTTCTCCAGCCCATTTGTTTCGCTCTGCTCCTGCTCCCGCTCACCCGCCGCCTTTCAAGGTAATTGCTGGCGTCACAATCGCTCTTCAGGAATTTTTTTTTTTCCCCCAGGTGCTTAATCACCCTTATTACCCTTTTTCTGATTAATTAATTCTAATTAATTTCGCACTATCATTTTGGAGAAGAGGTGACCAGGATGGCACGTGTTGTCGCAGGTGATGTGCGAGGCAGGTCCTGCAGTGCCGGCGCGGCACAGCGCTCCCCTCTGCGCCGCTTAACTGGGGTCCAGTTGCTGCCCCAGTTGCTGCCATTAATGACAATTAACAGAGCACCGGTGTCCCCCAAGGCCCAGGGATGAGCCCTGAGGTGCCTGGCTGGGACCCCCGTGGGATGCTCTGCCGGGAGGGGTTTGACCCCGGCCAAACCTGCCCCTGGGTCCATGTTTCCCGGCTCCTCCGGCCACCTCTGCCATGGCCAGGGCTTGGGAAGTCGGAATAAATTAGGTCAGAGCTTCTCCTCGCTCTGCCGAGAGCCACCAAGGCGCTCAGAGGGGTGGCAGGGATGCGGGTCCCTTTGTGCCAGCCGTGCTCCGTCACCGCTCATCCTCCAGCAGCAGTGCCAGCACTCCGCCGGGTACCAGCACAGGTGTCACCCCCGCATCACCCCGGTGTGGTTTGGGTGACACTGCCCCTAAAATAAATACAGATGTCCTGGGGACAGAGGTCATTGTCCCTTTGCTGTTTGTCCCCAAAGCAACCCCTGGTCCATACCTGCTCCCCAGCAAGGAGAGGGGACACGGGCTGGGAGGCTGCGGCCACACTGTGTCCTGGAGGCTTCTCAGGGCTTCCCCTGACCCTGTCACCAGCCACCAGTCACTGTCCCCAAATGGTCGAGTGCTTCTGCTCGGGGCTGGGACCCTCCATCCCACCTCGCTCCCTCGGCCGCTGGCACTTGCTGTGAGGCTGAAGCATCGCCACCAGCACCGGTTAAACCCTCCAGCAGCCTGAAATATATAAAATGTATGTATTATATATAGGGTAATACATGCTCTATCCTATAAATGATATGCTATATACTAGGTAGTAGACAATAACTATAGTGTGTATGTATATATATATATAAAAATTCCATGCACTGTGTATAATATTGCAAGTATAACTGTGTGTGTGTGTGTGTGTGCATACACATATATAGAGTGTAAATGGACCACTTATGCCTATATGTTTATACATACGTGTATACCGCATGCCATATGCACCACACATAGGTACACATGGATGTGCACACCAGGTAGATAGATACAGGCACATGCATGTGGGTATACACACGTGGATATACGCATATAGATATGTGCACACACACAACTATCTATATACACAGATATAAAACATATTTTTATATGTTGTACGTGGTATGGTGGGGGAAAAGAGGGAGAGAGTACATACATGTGTGTGTAGTGCACTGTGAAGCTGTCCTGGCTCCGTGGCTGGTGCGGGGAGTGGGGAGGAAGAGGAGGAAGAAGAGGGAGCCACGGAGGAAAGCACACAGCAGGGAGGAAGAGGGAGAATACAAACTGCTCCGAGTTACAAAAGCTCCCCTCTTTGATTAATTGTACTTTCTGTTTGATAAATGTTACTCACAAGTATAAAATATGCAAAGCACTTAGCAAGTTCACACTGTTTAAAGAACTCCACTAACTGAATTAAAATTCCATGATGGGAATGGAGCCGCTGAAGAGCAGCGTGGCAGCGCCGTGCGCGG
>NW_010102712.1:3199-7281 GCF_000699245.1 Pterocles gutturalis
CACCCCCCCGTGCATCCCGTCGGAGGGGATTTCTCATGTGGCACCCCCACACTGTGCCCTGGCTGGGTCCCCACGGGGCTGTGAGGGGCCAGCCCGGAGCATCACCACCCCCGGGCTCTGCCTGCCTGGGACCGCGCTGTGCCACAGCGGTGACCCTGGCACGGGGCTGCCTGCTGCCTTGGATGAGGGGGGGCTGGATAATTGCCTCTGATTTCCAGCCTCCCCCCATTGTGGGTGGTGGCAGCCAAGCACCAAGCCCTGGGGACCCGGGGTGGCTGCAGTGGGTCACCCAAACCCCCAACCAGGGGTTTCTGGGCACTGCAGCACCCCAGCATCCCACCCTGTGCCCCCCCCACCCAGAACCACTGTCTCCCATCACACCCCAGTGAGTGAGACACCTCCAGACCATGGAAGAAAACAGCCCAGCCCTTCCCAGCTACCCCAAAACAGCCGCTGAGCACCCGCAGAGGGAGGGGAACCCTCCCAGCATGAGCAGGATGGGGGGTCCCGGTCCCCCCAGTGAAGTGTCTGCAGTGCTGCCAGGTCACAACTCTGCCCCAGTGCATCAGCAGGGGGATGCAGTGAGCACTGGGAGGATGCAGTACATGCACTGGGAGGATGCAGTGTGAACTGGGAGGATGCAGGAGGTGCACTGGGAGGATGCAGGAGGTGCACTGGGAGGATGCAGTGTGCACTGGGAGGATGCAATACATGCACTGGGAGGATGCAGTGTGCACTGGGAGGATGCAGGAGGTGCACTGGGAGGATGCAGTGTGCACCCTGAGCAGTTTCCCTGGCTCCCAGCACATGGCACGTTCCCCGGCACACACTGGCCACGCTGCTGGCCCAGGTGAGCAGGGCTGGCTGGAGGCTGGAGGCGGTTTGAGCAGCAGCAGCAGGTCAGGCAGGTAGCAGCTGCCTCCTGCTTGCATCTGAAAGGAGAAAGAAGGAGGAAAACCTGGCCTGGATCTGAGCACCTGCCTCTCTGGGAAGATTTCAGAGCCCTGCTCAAGAGGTTTAAGCCTGTCCCCAGAGCTGCCTCTGAGCCCCTGGGTGCCCCGTTGGGTCTCATGGGACCCCCACCCACCCTTGCCCAAGCTCATGACCACCTCCGACTTCCCAAACCGCCTGCTGGCTGGAAGCCCCCACACTCAGCCCCACTCCTTCCTTCCTCCCACTGCCCTGTGCCCCCAGCGCCAGGCTCCGCTCTCCCCCCATGGGTGGGGGTCTCCAGCCCTCCTGCCCTGGGCAAGCGCCGCAGGCACCAGACCTCAGTGTCCTGATAACTCTGCAGCCTGAAAACCCATGGAGCTTCAAGTTCAAGGTTTTGTGATGCCCACAAACCCAGAGTGCTGGTGCTGGTGCTGATGGGCCAAAATTCATCACATCATACTGCCCAGGGGTATTTCTTCACCTCCCCATCCTCCCGAGCCCCCTCCCAACCTTCTGCTGAGCTGAGCTCTTGGGCACAGAGCCATGGGCAGGGGACAGGCAGGACAGAGGGGTCTGACTGCAGGAGAAGGATATTTTTTTACAAAATTAGTCTTCACCGGGCCAATAAATCCTCCTGCAAGACGTGACCAGTGCCCACTCAGCCCCAACGGGGAGAGGCTAACATGACCCTGACTTTTCAAAACCTCCAGGGAGTTTTCGCCAGGGAGGGATGAGCTGGGGTGGCAAGGTGAGGCTCTGCCGGGGAGCCAGCCCCAAGCCCCCGGCACATCCCACCGCGGCACAGCTGATGCCGGGCTCAGTGGTAGCACACCGGCTCAGCTTATCCTTGCAGTTTGAGCAATGATTTCGCCCCTGTGAGCCCACCCGGCTGTAAATCCTGGCACAGACAAGTCCCAAACATTCGTTTCAGGCAATGCAGTTTGTGTCATCCCGGCATTAGCATTTACACTCCTATTAATTAATACTTGTTAAACTGAGACTAAAAATAAAGCGCTCGGCTCCTCGGCTCAGCTCACGCCTCTTTGCCCTCGCCCGGCAGCGCGGCTGGGCTGTGGCAGCCTCAGCACCCAGCTGCTCCCTTCTCCAGAGACAGAAAGAAGGGGAGGAGGGAAAAAAAAAGGCAAAAAGGGGCTGTGTTGAAGCAGGAATCTGCTCAAGCCAAATTCACCCGTTTCTGCAGAACCTTGCTGGGACAATTTGACCATCCCAGCTATTGCTACGGGTGTGCAGCAGCGTGAAGCTGGCTCTGGGCTCTGCTCCTGCCTGGGATGAGCAGTGGGGTGACAGGGGTGGCAGTGGACACGGGGTTTAACCTTTATTTTCCATTCCAGCTTCTGAACTTGTTTTTCTTTTGATGCTTTTTTTCTCCCTGGGCTGGGCTAGCGCAGTCACGTTTCCCATTCGGAGCTGATTTCATTTCCCAGGCAGGACACCCCAGCGGGGCTCGTGTCCAGGAAGGAAATGGTTAAACGCGGTGGGCGCAGGTGGGCTTTTGTGCCTGCACGCAGGCAGGGCTGCCTTCAATTAAATCCGAAGGGCAGCAGTTGCTGCAAAAGTCCCTTTGCCCTCCCCAGAGCCGCTGCTGCCCATCAGTGTCCGGTCAGATGCGAAACCGGTGGCTGCATGTGGGGGTCAGTGCTGCTGCTGGGGGGGCTGCAGAGAAGGGTCTGAAATGGGGGCAAAAAGGCTTTTGGGGAACCCTGGACAGGTTGGGGCACAGGAGGTGGTATTCCCCACCACAATCCAGCCAAATGTTAACCCTGCGTGTTTCCTCCCATCCCAACTGCTGGAGCTCTCGGGCTCCCTTCAGACCTCAGCTCAGCAAAGAAAGGAAAGTCTCAGCACAGGCTGCTCCTGTATGGATTATATACATCGCACACGGATCTATAGTGCATACGGAGCCGGGACGCGTGGCTGGGTGAGGCTGCGCTGACCGCAGTGCCCTGGTGCCATTGCTGGGGCAGGCAGCCTGCTCGGCCAATATATAATAGCATCAATAAGATTTAGTAATACTAATATTTGATATTACTAATATTTAATAATGCTAAGTTGTTTGTTAACCTTTATTAATGAAAACCCAAAGTTTGCAAATTTCCACAACTCTGGGAAAGCCCCGGGTTACTGATCTGCAGGACTTCAAACACCAAATCTTGCACGACTTGGCCATGACCTTGGCTCCTGGTTTGGGGGCTCTTGCCGGAGCCCCCCCGGCTTTTGTTTTCTTAGGAAGCCCAAGCTCCAGCCGAGCAAAGCCAGAGGCCAGGATCCTGGAGCCAGGGGACAGAGGGACTCTCCCAGCCCCGGGCCGTGGGAGGGTGAAGCCATCGTCCGGGTCCCCTCTGAGCCGGGTCGGTACCGGCGCTGGCAGCACTGGTGGCATTGGCGATGCAGCACAGCTCACACGCATTGGGAGAGAATGTTAATGGTGCCGAGCTCCTGGGAGAAATGCTGGTATTCTCCATCTAAAGCAGGGAGGAGAGGAAGAGGAGGGGGAGAAGGGAAATTAACTCCACAGATTAATTCTGCTGATGAGAATTAAAATCGGGCGTCACCAAACCAGCCCCAGAACGAGCTGTTTGGAGCTTCAGCTCAGCCCCAGCCTGGCCGCAGCTGCCCTCCAGGACCAGGACTGCCCGGGCTTTGCTCATCCTTGTCCCCTGGAAGCTCCCCAGTGTGTTCAGCCAGTGGCTCCCTGCACCAGTAAATGTGCTGCAGGCTGTGGGGAAGGATCAGGCCCCCGGGGCTGGGAGGGGGTGGGTGAACCCAGCTGTGAGCATCATGGCTCGGAGGGGGTTTATCTTCATTTCTGGTGCCTTTGCTTCTCCCAGCTTCACCTGCCCAGAGGGCAAGCCAGAGCCCCCCAAATTGTGAGATTTGTTTCAATGCCAAAGGTTAAAACAATGAAATGCTGAGGGCTTTTTATTTATTTTTTATTAACTTCTTGGGTTTGGAGCCTTTAAAGATTTACTTTTCCCTCCTGTGCTCTCTGGTGAGGATGGCTCTGAAGGTCCTCCTGGTCTGAAGCAAAGGCAGAGACCTGGCAGCAATCATGGGACTCCAGGAGCATTAAACAGAAAATAAAGTCAGAGCTTGGGAGTGGGCATGAGCTGCTGCAGGATCCGACCCTC
>NW_010102712.1:7601-7864 GCF_000699245.1 Pterocles gutturalis
GGTCCCTGGCGGTGATTTCGGTTTGATCTCGGGCTGTTCTCCTCCCTCCCTCCATCCCTCCTCCCGCGCTCGCTGCTGCCAAGTCCGCAGGTTCCCGCTGTGACCTTGAGCTGGTTCCTGGAGCTGGTTGTGGGTTTCTGAAAGGAGCCGTGGGGGCTCCCACCACCCCCTCCCACTCCCCCGAACCCCTGCACAGCCATGCACTGGGACCCCCAGCGATGGGGGGAACCGGGAGTGACAGCAGGGGGGCTCCTGAGTGCCCA